>NC_141025.1:29775000-29942500 GCF_052040795.2 Danio rerio | reverse complement strand
TTATCTTGATAATCCATTTGAGTATTAGTAGACTGTCTGCTTAATATCTGTTGATACAGCTCCTTCAACAGACATGTAACTGACTATAAGAGACTTTGTAAGTACATATCAACTTGCACTAACCCTAGCAGTCTACTTGTAATTTAATGAGAATGAGCTGATGTAATGTACCTTAAATGAAACAAATGGACCATCAAAATAAAGTGTGACCTTTTATTCTCTGTTTGAATGTTAGTTGTTTAGTTTTTTTTACGAATGATGTAGCACTTATGTTTTAATGCTTTAGAGGTGACATAAGTCATTGTTTCTTTTTTGTAAACAACATAATTTTGAGTTAAAAATTAACTAATAAAACAGCAAGGTACTTACAGCTAAACAACTAACTACTATAGCACTGGTAAATCAGTGTAAATATAACTGGAAAATGTTCTAGTACATGACAGACTACACCGGTATCACAAAGTTAAGTTGATTTCACTTAATTTTATTATTTGATGTTCTTTTGAAGAATCATCGCAAACATACAAAGTTCTAAGTAATATTTATTTTGATTATCTTTGTTTTATTCTTGTCTGAACAAGATTATTTAAGGCAAACAGTAGACATCAGACACATGTACAGCTTTAGAGAATTGACCCTTTGCTAAGCCCCGCCCTGCTTAGTTAATGTTGCTACGCCTGTCAAGCTTTCGTGCCTGGCACAGCTTTTACAATGTTTATGTGCCGGTGTCAGACATTCCCAGGGATATAATGTCATTTTTAGCAAACAGGTGAGATATCCAAGAAAGTTAGACAAAAAAGGACTGCAGTATGCGTTGCAGGGGTATATCCACCCCATAATAGGCAACCGATAATAGAGTAATTCAATCAAAATTGAAGCAAGCTTAGCCTGGCTGCCTCATATGCTAACCATTTAACTGCTTAGCTCCTGCTCAGCAGGAGAGGTGAAATTCTAATAATATTCTAATAATAACCAATTAAACCGTGATTTCTCTATTTTTAACAAAAAGTCTAATAGACTATTGTTGTGCAATGAAATATACCATTGCTAACTGACGAGGAGACACACATGGACAGAGCTTTTACATAGTTCATTCATAGAAAGAGCTGCCAGAAAGGGTGTGGCTTAGCAAAGGGTCGATTGTGAGCCTAATAAGGGGGAATTTTCAAAACTTTGTTTTTTTTTTCTTGACTAAAACATTCTGCAGAGTTTTGCATTGTGCCAAAAACAGCTGAAATGTAGATATTGTCTTTCTACGAGTGGTGTTTTGGGACTGGTATGGGTCTGTCCTGGATGAATTTTATCCATACCCTGCTCAGTGTGAGCAGCATGACAGGTTGACCTTGAGGCTTGTCTGAACTGCGGCCAAACGCCGACACTTTCCACCCTCAGCACAGCCACGCTGGCCTCTGCTGCCATTTGGCAGAAGCAGGAGGTGGATGAACTGAGAGATGATAGTGCTGCTCAATAACACTGCATGTTTGTGTGTGCGCGTGCTTGGAAGTGGGTATTAGCATTGCTTTGTAACACGGATTACAGTGGATATCACCAAGTCTTACGAAACCTCTTAACTGGACTGACTAAGTGCGTGCAAATCTGCATATTTTTAAACATCAACCAGTGAGTTGGTTGTCTGAGTGACTGATCGATTTAACGAAAGCCCTGTCTAATTATTCTGCTCTAAACCATATGTTCAAAAACATCTGGCTGGTGTGCAACAGAAAAGAAAAAAAAATCCGGACAGAAAGAAAAATGGCAGGTGTAAGTGTTTATATTATAATTGTCCAGAATAATTCTGTAAAAATATAAACACATTTACAGAACAACCTTTATATCTTGCAATTTGAAATAAATGTGAAATGATAAATCCAACATACTGAATTAGTAACTGAAATCTGTTTTGTATCTTATAGCACACTAACAACATCATCCATAAAACCGGGCTGAAGAAAAAGATGCATGAACAATCCATCATTTTCACAAGTAGTCCACAAACTAAAGTAAATGCTGGTAATGAATAGGTGCATGATGTCATGCATACTAATACCAACATATCACACTACATTTTTTTTAGTTTTAATTTAATTTAATTAAGTTTTTTTAGGAAAGGAATCTGACTGAGGGTTGATAAAAATCTAAAGAGAAAGATGCCTTTAAAGTTGTTTAAAATAACATCACTCCAAAATTATGTTTGCTGTTTATTCAAATGATTTAAAATATTAAAATACATTATTTAAATAACTTCCCTTAAGCTGAAACACCACAATTTTTGAGTTTTTTGGGGGAACAACTCAATTGTTTTATGTTTAATTCACCTTAATTTGTAAAAACTAATAGGTTTACTTAAATGCTTTATGCTCTCCTAACACAAATCGATTGTGTGGAACTTAGCATACAGTGCACTTAGCAATACATATCACTAATCAACCTCAAATTATGCAAATATAGTTTAAAAAACAAACATTGTTTATCCATAATTTCAAGGCTTGTGAACTTTCTAGTTGACTATAAGAATGACTGAGTATGCATGGTTTAGTGTGAATATTAAATTGGAGAGATGCCAGTGTTATAGTTTGCTCTGCTTTTAAAAAAATAAAAATAATGTACATACACTCAAAAATTATATATTTTATGCTAAATTTGGATCAAATATGCTTAAATTCTTGAACTTAAAACTTATTAACTTAAAATCACCAACATATAGTCTTGAAGGTCTTAAATCATTTAAAACAGGTTTTAATTTTCTGTTGTTTATGTAACGCTACCTAATTAATCCAACACACGTCCACTCACCAATAATACATCTCAATTAAACTTTTAGCAAAACTAATTCATAACTTCAGTTATTTATAATTAACTCTATTTCTAACTCTGTTCTATGACTAAAAGTCTGTCATGCATATATTAAGTTTATAATGTATGTTTTTTTTTTTTTTTTGTTATGTTGGAAAATGTGCACGTATACAAGTAGGGTCTGCTTGATTGGATACATTATTATATAACTAGTTCGAATTTATTTCTTTATTTTTTTGTGAACAATTGTTTTTATTATTTCAGTTTTTGTTTAATATAGATAGCACAGCATATGACTATATCATAAAACAACCCAGAATCCCCATCACCGTCCAGGTAGACTTGTTCTATTATAACAGAAGTTAAAGAAGTTGTGTATAAAATAAAAGAAGAATGTGAAGCATTACAGAGTAGAAGTTAAGTAAATAACTATTATCATGAGGTACATAAAGTACATATAAACAGAAAAGCTGTACATTAGAAAGTAGAAACAAAAGATTAGACAATATCAAAAGCTAAAATCCAGGATTTAACCATTTTTGACTGAGTTCCATGTATGCCAGCTGTTGAAAGTTCCATACAAATAATGTCCAGCAAAGATAGGCCCCATTGATGTCTACTCATAATATGAGGAGGGATCCAGCAGCAGACCAACATTTTCTTAGCAGCTGTGAAGGCAGAGAGTAAGTTCTTTTGTTGCATTGAGAGTGACATGTTAAAAAATCGTTTAAGAAAAAGCATACTGCAGTCAGTTCTACATCTTTTCCTAACAGAAATGAAGTGTCTTGAGCCAGCTGAGACCAAAAAGAGTGAAGTGAATCGCCCATAAAGGAGTTCTGCTGGCCCATAAAAAACAATCCTTATTATTTAGCCCTGAAATTTCATTCTTGATGGTCTCAAAAAGGTCTTAAAAAAGTCTTAAATTTGACTTAGTGACACCTGCAGAAACCATGTTTTAATGCATTAGTAAATGTTAATATATGTTTAATAAATACTGAACAATATTATTTACACTTACGTAGTTCACATGTATGTAATTCTTGCTAATAAATACATTAATCATCATTTACTGATAGTCTGTAATTTTAAAGTGTTACCATTTTTAGAACAGACATTTCAAATGGCAGGAAAAAAAATACATCTGGAACATTTTCTGAAGCTTAATGTTAGTTAGCACCTGGTTTGATTAAGATGCACAGTCACATACAGACGCATGTGTGCTAGTCATCTCCTGTGGGGAAGTGAAGATTTCTAATAAGGTTAAACTGATAGCGAGCGAGAGAGAGATTTTTAGACAGACGGATTGTTATGTGATAAAGAACAGGAAATTAACGTGTGTGTTTGAGCAGTAAATCTGTCTGTATGTGTGGCTGTCAAATAAAGCTGCTGTCTACTGTAAAATGAAACTTTTAAGATCTGAAGCTGATAGACAACATCATGTAGAGCATCTGTCTGCATGACTCCCAATGACAGATTCTGGTAAAAACCATCACTGCCGAGCGATGCATTGGAGGTTTAATGAGTCACTTCTTCGCATTCAATGCACTTAATGGGCATTTCCAGTAAGGCGATGACTGTTGTTTTCAGCATCTGAAAACAATGACGATTAATAAGATGAGACTGATTCGTAGATTCAGGGTTTGAAAATGGTGTGGTGGTCAGTGATGCTTTAGTGTTTTAATTATAGGCTTAATGTACAGATGGAATGGCTCAAGCTATGATAATAATAAATAATCGAACTGCTTTTATAATACAGTTTAACAATACAGATATTCTCTTCATTTCATTTCCATCACCGTGTCCCCTGATTTGCTCTGTGTCAGAAGAGTTCATTCATGCCCGCCCTCTTTCAGCTTCTGCATTGGCAGTGACTCACACCTGATGATGTCACACCTACTCAGTTGCCATAGCAGTTGTTATGGCAACAGCAGCCAAGGTTTCAATGGCAGAGTCTTTCAGCCGTTGTGCCACTTGAGGCTGTGCATTATGTTGATTTTACCATGCAGAAGAGCTGTTCTTATAGGCACAGTGTGCAATGAGGTGCCTAAAAACCCAAAGGCAGATTCAAATCAGTTTAATATAAGTCTTTGAAGGGTTTATTGCCTTCATAAGAGGGTAGGAATAGAAGTACAATGGATGTATGTTCTGTAATTTACTTAAAAACATTATTTTGGCAAGTGCCTCTCAGATTAAATTGATAGAATTCAACTATTAGTGCTATCATACTGTACGCAGCAAAATAATGTCTTAAAGGGCACCTATTTTAGCCCTTTTTTAAGATTTAAGATACGTCTTTTGTGTCTCCAGAATGTGTCTGTAAAGTTTCAGCTCAAAACACCCATTAGATTATTTATTATACCTTTTTGAAGGTAGGGATTTTCTGCTCGAAACGCAATGTAGCTGTTTTCGTGGTCTGTGCCTTTAATGCTAGTTCTCCCTGCCCAGTCGCCATGTACTTGTCAGAGTGCTTCAAACTCTGCTTTGGCTGCGTTAGATAAACATCACAGTGACAGACATATTGTAATGTTTGTGAAAAATATTACAGTTAGAACTTTCCCAATGATTATTTTATGTATTTGTTGTGGAGTTCATTCAAGTCTTTCTGCAACAATCAGTCACACACAATGTCATTACAAACTCTGCACTGTTTTTGCACAGCAAATGTGACAGGATACATGTTAATATCCACTGCTGTATAGATATCCGTTATGTTAATGTACAAAATAATTGAAGCATCTTATTTTAAAATTGTACTGACATGCGGCTGTGGTGATAAAGTAAAGACTGTAAATTAGTTGTAATTCATTAAAAACATGCACTTTCAAACTTGTTTCAAACTTGTAAAACTCATTCTTGATCACATTTGATGATGATTGATGATCACCGTGAGCTGAACAGATCTTTAATCCCAGTTGCTTTGTGCACATCCTGTCTTGTTGAGATGAATATGCACGTTACTACGGAGACATGTTAATACGGTGCTGTCTCTCAAATTGGTGGGTGAGGAAACCGCACTCCTACGTCAAGTTGTGGTGGGCCTCAAAATGGTAGGCATTTGGATCCTATTTTAACATCAGAAAATTAAATAAAAAGAGACTTATTGTGTTTAAAACACTCCAATATGACTGTGGACACACTGTACCTACGCACAGTTCTGTCCAAGCAGCTTTCAAAAGAAGATTTTCCTCATAGGTGCGCTTTTAAAGGGAGAAGACAAAAAACCCTTACCTTTTGTTAATGATGTGAACGGGTGTTCATATTCTTCTCACAGATGCTAAAATGACTAAAAATGATCAGTTTAGTTGTTTACTTTTTTTGTCGTTCAAAACATCACAGTTGATGTAATGCAGAATGAAATTACATCGACACACAGCGAGAACATAAAACCATATCAGTAAACACTTTATAAACCTAATATAATAAATAAGCTTTTGCAATTTCATAATTATATAAAAATATACATATACGGTACTCAACATACCGTAAATGAGTACACCCTTCACAAATATCTCATGTAAATTAAATTTTTTATCGGTAGCTTTCAGCCGATTTGAATATTATCACCCAATTGAATTGGTGTTATCAGCTGACAGATCTGTTATCGGCCAGAAGTTAACGAAAATTATTTATATTATTTATTACATTTCCCATTAGTTGTATTTTATTAAAGTCTACCCCTACCCCAACCCTAAACCCAACTGTGACAGTAATGTAAAAACAGATCTGGATCTGGAGCCTTCTCTATTATTATAGCTGATTAACCATGTGGATGGATGATAACGGCCTTCTACTAAATTCTAGGAAATTCCTCTTAATCAGTGGCGCACTGTAATGAATGATTTTATTCAAAATAAATTGGTGTTAATTAGAGTTGCACAATTAATTGAAAAAAGATTGCGATCTCGATTCGACCCCTAGACGATCTTAATCCAGCATTTCTACGTTTTCTAAGTATGAACAGCACTTAGCAGGGAAAATGAAGCTGAAAGCGGGCACATCATTTAAATAATCATATCGCATTTTAGAGTTATGACTGCGACAAGCATTTGATATGTTTTTTCTTTCATAGCGAACACACAGCTGTGCATGAAAATAATGTTTACAGTGTCAGTATAACTACTCTAGCTTATATAATGTTGATTTTACCAGTGAATCAAATGCTCAAATAATGTTCTCAGTGACAGATTGCAAGCATAGGCTCATATCTCAAACATAATTCCACATCAGAATTATTATACGTAGAATATAATTATTTATAGAAACCAGTAGACCTACACATAATATTAATTTTGTTGTTTTACCACGTTTGAGAAAAAAACATTAATTTCATATTAGCTTTATTTTACATCTACAGAATCGTGAGAGAATCCTAATCTTCATTATAAGCAAAAAAACGTGATTCTTAATTTAGCCAGAATTGTGCAGCTCTTGTGTTAATATAATGATGCTTTCTTAGATTGTTTATTGATAATATTTCAATTGCCCTTATCACACAGTGATGTCCATAAAACATCATCTTTATCAGATTTTAATATAATTAGAACACATCTGCTCTTAATGTATCATAAGAGATAATGAGTCTATAAACTGTATGCAGTAAGTGCAAATTTGTGTGTGTGCAATCTGTTTGAAATTAGTTTTTTTAACCACAAGTTAAATGTATGAAACAAAAATATGCCATATGTTTTTATTACTTTTATTTTAATTGATATGCCTGTGCGCAATTTAATATGTGCAAATGTCAACTCAACTTGGAACTGAGCGTGACCACATTATGTTTTCCACAGATTTCAGTAAGACGGATCATGTCTGCTGTTTATCTGCTTTCTCAAAGCACTTAAACAGCAGACATCAGTAAAATTGGTAATTCTGGTTCATTCATATACAGTATATCACATTTTCATTTATGTTTGCACAGTAACTGGTGTGCCAGTTTAAGATTTTGACGGTATGATAACCTTGGATAAAAATATCATGGTTTCACGGTATCATGGTATTGTGATTATTGCTCAAAAATATATTCTTTTTAAATTTCTGGGTAAAAAACAACATTTTTCACCTTTGAAAAAAACATATTTAATTTTTTGAAAGAATTTAAATATTTTGGAGCAGTAAACATGTCAGACTAAATTATTCAAATGAATCATTGACTTCTGCTGTCTTTATTAGTTTCAAAAACACAGATTTCTTTACATTTTAAAATGGCATCTTAGGATATCTTTTCTACTGGAGATACTGTTGTCCTAAACAAAAATTTAAATAAATAAATAAAATAATCTTACACATATCTTGGGAACGGTATTACAGAAAAACTAGGCTTAAAAAGGTTTCAAGAGTTCACACTTAGCTGATGATTGATAATAAAGCTAGTTTGGCGTGCTGTCCCGGGAGAGAGCCCTGAGCTTATAAGATCCTCGAGCCCTGGGCTCCCTCCCGTTGCAAAGCGAGAGGGGAGTTTGAGCTCAGGTAGATCTCGATGACTCCCCCTCTTGCTTGTTGTAGCTAAGTGTCAGATATGGATGCTGAAAAGTGTACTCAGAGTTTAGCTAAAGTATTTGGATTAATTGTTTAGAGTGTTTGTTTTTGAACTGTGGGAGGAAACCGGAGGACCCGGGGAAAACCCACGCGACCACGGCGAGAACGAGCAAACTCCGCACAGAAATGCCGTCTGGTTTGGAAAGGATAAACCAGGGGCATTCTTGCTGTGAGGCAACAGCGCTAATCGTTGGCAACCGTGACACCCATTTGAAAGGAGGGAAAGTAGGGTTGGGTGGGAGGGTTTCTTCAAGACGAAGATATTGAGATGAGAAAAGTCTGGTTATTTATAGTGAGTTAAGGATCGTCTGATAGGATAATCAGTCGTTAGCTAAAGTTGGAACAGCTGTGAACAATCATAAGCACGTAATCCTCTCGAAATTTGTTTATAAATAAACTTCACTTAAAAACCTTGACTTTCCAAACTTTCTATTAGCTGTATAAATCTGTTTCCCCTTGTGTTGACCATTGCTTGCCTGACCATCCTGCTAATCAACCCTGCACCTCTGTTGTCAGCATCCCACTTCACATTACAATAACATATCTCCAAAAAAATGCTATGTACAGCATATTAGCTATGCTAAATCATTTATTTAATTAATTTTCTTTTAGCTTAGTCTCTATCTCAGAGGTTGCCACAGCAGGATGAACCGGCAACTATTTTAGCATGTTTTATGCCATGGATGCCCATCCAGTCCACCCATACAAACTCATTCACACACACTCACACACTACAACCAATTTAGCTTATTTAATTTACCTATACCACATGTTTTTGGACTGTGGGGGGAAACCAGAGCATTGGAGGACTTATGCAAACATTGGGAGAACATGCAAACTCCATACAGTATTGGCAACTGGTCAGACCAGGACTCGAATCAGTGACCTTCTTGCTTTGAGGCGACAGTGCCAACAACAGAGCCACCGTGCCGTTTAAATCATTTATTTCTGTAATGATTCATTCATTCTTTCATTTTCTTTTCGGCTTAGTCCCTTTATTATTCCGGGGTCGCCACAGCGGAATGAACTGCCAACTTATCCAGCACATTTTTACGCAGCGGATGCCCCATCTAGCCACAACCCATCTTTGGGAAACATCCACAAACACTCATTCACACTCATACACTACAGACAATTTAGCTTTCTAAGAACTCATTAAGCTGCATTCATCCTCCTGACCAGAAGGAGGTGCTCCTGTCTCCTTGCACAACAGGATCCAATTTTCATGCTTCCTCCTGAACAGTGGATGGCACCACTTTCTCACCATCTGCTTCGTACCACCCCTCAAGCTTGATTTGCAACACCTGTATTTTGCCCTATATAAGTGTGTGTGTTACAAGCTACTGTATTCAGTCTTGAGCCATTACTACCCGGTGTTCTCCAGATTGTCTAGAGAAGCTAAGTGACATTTTACTGTTGTGTTTTGACCCTTGTGTCTAATTTGTTTTGCGTGTTTACTAGAAGCTCGGCTTCAGTTATTTCTGTTGTACTTTGCATTCTATTTTTCTAGTAAAGATCATCTGTTTATTTTTTTTCTGAAACCAAAGCCTCAAGTTCCCTTATTATTCTTCTGCTCTTGGGTTCATCTAGTGAGGAGTTAGCTCTACTGGGAAAAGCCCCAGCTTTGTGTCCAATAGACCTGGGTTCAATCCTCACCTAAACCAACACCTTACAAGCTCACCCAATTCACCTGTACTGCATGTCTTTGGACTGTGGGGGAAACCGGAGCACCCGGAGGAAACCCACGCAAACTCCACACAGAAACGCCAACTGACCCAGCCAAGGCTCAAACCAGCTACCTTCTTGCTGTGAGGCGACAGCACTACCTACTGCGCCACTGCGTCAACTTGTGTAATGATATTAAAGTAAATAGATAAATATGTTTTGCTGTTCTAATTAATTCTAATTCAGATTTAAAAACTGTATAAAGCAGCAAACATTTTGTCCTTAGAACACTATTAATGAAAACCATGAAAAGCAGATAATCTGACTCTGCCTGTTGTCATTTTCCTCTCTCTTGACTCCCAACATTAGTATTAATTTTCAGCTCTGCGTTCACCTTTGGTCAACTCCAGCCAATAGCAAAACAGCAAGTATTAAGGAGGTGAGGATTAGGATAGTAAGGCCCCATCTGATTGGTCAAATTTAGATAAACAACCAATGCATAAAATTTATCAAACATGCCTGCGATACTTATATTTCATATACTATTATCACAATAACAGTAATTTTGCAACATATTGTGCAGCCCTAATTTTTTATTAATGATTGTTGATTAAATCATATAAATTTAATAAGTTTAAAATTCTCAATTCAAATTTTGAGGGGTATCTGCTTGTTCCTGTTACATCCCTGTGTACTTTTTCAATGTTAGATTTAAACATAGATGAGAATAAAGAGTTATTGTTTATATATTAGTAATGTTCAAAGATTAATTATGATTTAATCACATCCAAACCAAACATTTTTTTTTTTACATATTATAAGTGATTGACGCATAGAAACAAAAGTTTGCAAAACATTTTTGTTACACACAACCCCAACCACCTCCATTTTGCAATTAATCTTTGCCCAGCACTATTATGTATATAGTTAATGATATAAGTTTAATATATAAATACTCGTGTTTCTTTTGTGTGCACCTAAGTAGCTGAGTTGTGTTTACTTCTACAAGCTTTCCCACAGACTAACCAACATTGTTGTGTAGAATGATGCTAACACTTGGTGTTATGATGAACATTTGTTCAGTATGAATCCCTGCTGACAATTAGTGGGAGACACACGACTACTTTGTTGTTCTCAGATATAATTTGATGCTTGTGGGTGTTGGATCTTCTCTGCTCTTCGACCTGCTGCCCCAGTTCTGCCCTCAGCTCAGTGCCCACACAACAACACTGCTGCTTTTGTTGCCGTGCTGACGTTCCTGAGATTTCCATCACAACAATAACAAGACACAATTTCACAAGGCTTACATTAGCGTCCTGATTACCGTTAGCTGTTTATGTAATTATTCCGGGTGACAAATAGCCTGCCATGTTCTTGTCGTATAAGCAGAAGCTAAACAAAGTTGTACCTAATATGCGGAGATCACTCAAGCTGCAGCTCATCCCAGGACATCTCAAATTAGACTTTCTCACAAAGACAAAAGTTTTTTGTTTTTATTTAATATACTCTGCCATCCTTGTGAATAGACCATTTCAATGTGGCCATGTCACTGGCCTATGAAAATTTCCTGTTTGTTATTAAACTATTTCTTAACTGTAACAAACGACAATTCAATCATCATAACTCAATGTTCAAACAGCTCTCATAACATTATTTATCAATATGTGGCTCTTTTTGGATTCTCGGAAGCTATAGAAATTAAACATGTAAAACAGGAAATACATTGGGACCTTTTTTATTGTTTATATAGCTCAAAAGTTTCTATAGTTTTTGGAGGTAGTCATTCATTCATTCATTCATTTATTTGCAATGGTGGATTCCTGATGTGCCTTACTAAAGTCATATATAATGTACTTAAATGGCCCTGTATGTCAAGAGTCAAGTCACCATGACAACTAGAAAAGTATTAGTCATTTATTTAAGAATAGAAAATGGAATAGGTCATGCATTAAGTTTGTTTTCTTTCTTAGTTGTAGGGCATTGTCCTCGGAGCCTGGATTGTGCCCGAGAGAGACGGCACTTCTGCCAGCCCGGCTCTTCACATTGCGGCCCATGTCTAGACCCATTCATGGAGAACAAACGAGGGAAGTGTGTGCTCAGGAGACGAAATCATCCTGGTGAGTAGTGTTTACTTCACACTGAGACTTGCCCAAGTCCATTTTAAGGAAAGACGGTTAACTTTAGCCATGTTTTGCATCCCCACAGACAGTGAATATAGCTAGCAGGTTCAACTTTTAGCTTTAAAAAAATAGTTAACTCAAAATCAGATCTTGCCGGATCCTCTTCTCGGAAAGGTTAGATATTCTTGTTTTGGGTTCTGCTATTTATTTTAATTGATCTGGCATTGACTTTTGCTTGGTGAATACTTGCACGTGTGTGTGAGAGAGAAAAAAATGTGAATGAGTCTGAGAGAAAAACAGCGAGCAAAGCTGTGTGGATTGTGTGTGCAATCACACAGATAAAGTTAGTCACTTTCAACCAATCAATTATCTTTCTTATGTTTACAATAGTCTCATTAGGGTCATTATTATTGTTTTGTGCACAGCGAGCAGCGAAAATAAATAATGGCATGGTGACTTACCGGAATAATATTCGTATTTTCAAAATACCAGAGGCAGTCAAGCATATATGTTTTTAAAAACCATGAGTAAATCTGATATTGAGCCTGATCAAAAGAGATCTTGAGACAGTGAAATTGCACAAATGGATCAGGATAGCGGGAGACAGAAGCAAAGTGATCTCAAGTCAGCCAGAAAGAAGAGCTACAGTAACTATGGGCTCTTCTTAAAGATTACACTAAGTGACTCATTTTCAGCTTGCCATAATATAGTGAACTGAATGTCAGTGGTGTTAGTAAACTGTTTATTGTTAGGTCATATGATTTATGTTTGTAACTACATGTGTGTTTTTTTTTTTTTTTTTTACCCATTGTTGACCCATACGTTTATTCACTCATTTTCTTGTCGACTTAGTCCCTTTATTAATCTGGGGTCGCCACAGTGGAATGAATCGCAACCTTATCAGCACATTTTTATGCAGGGGATGCCCTTCCAGCCGCAACCCATCTCTGGGAAACATCCAAACACACTCATACACTACAGACAATTTAGCCTACCCAATTCACCTGTACTGCATGTCTTTGGACTGTGGGGGAAACCGGAGCACCCGGAGAAAACCAACGCGAATGCAGGGAGAACATGCAAACTCCACACAGAGACACCAACTGAGCCGAGGTTCGAACCAGCGACCCAGCAACCTACTTGCTGTGAGGCGACAGCACTACCTACTGTGCCACTGCATTGCCTTGTTTATTTATTTATTCATTTATTTATTTATTTATTTATTTTGCTCTCATAGTTCACAGACAAGTCTTGTACAGTAAATATGCTCACATATTACAAGAGAGATTTTTGAATAAAGCGTGCATTACTTGATTTTAAAATAATTAAAGGAAACGCATACTATCTACTATCTATGATTATTTACTTCAACCATGATCAACTGAATTTAAAACACACATTGCCCAAAACAAACTTTTTCTTATAAGAAGTGAAAAGAAATAACTTGCCCCTTTAGAAACAAAATAAATTATTATTATTGTTTTTCATATTAAAAGTGGATAATATTTTAAACTGTGCATTTCTTGCATCTTCTGTAAACATATTTCTAGTGTAAATAATAATTATACTCAATAATTTTATTAATATTGTATAAAACATTTTCTTAAAGCTTTTCTGGTGCAGCTTCCAATCATCGTCAATGTAGTACAAACGTGCAACGTGTAGTTAAATTTTTTGAGAGGTGTGTGGGTATGCAACCGTGCGAAGGCTGCGCCGGACCATACCCATGAGTTTGACGCAGAAGTATAAATCAGCCTTCTACAGAGCAGGGTCATGTGACTCCACACGCGGTATAGGGAAAAAATTTGAAAAAATTAATTTGGAAAAATGAGATCGATAATAGGTTCTGACAAACGATTTTGATTACTTTTCGATTTATTGCCCAGCCCTAACCCTAATTCTATTGTTAGTATTAGTGCACTGTTTATACATCACAATCTATATTCTTATAACTCTTAAGCAAACAGACATCAATCAAGCCACAGATCGAAAAACATTTTGCTAAAAGATCCGCAATACACAATCTTTAGTACCAGCTCAGGGCAATGTTGTGTGTCAACAATGACTTAGGACAAATGTAATGTAACTTAATGAAACTAGAGGCGCTCTATAGCACAGCAGGACTTGGAATTGCTCAAAGAAAACTATGACTACAGCAACAATTTACATACAACAAAGTAATCCATTAAAAAATCAAGCCAGAAAGCCTTCATACAGTCATACTGATTGAAGCATAGAACATTTAAAAGTGTACATGTCAGGCTTTATGCAAATATTTCAAAAATAAATTTCTCATTAATGTGAGGCAATATTTTTAAAACGTCACACATTTGTCAGTAATGTGGACAAGAAAGAAAAGCACTCGAAATAGAGAAAGCACTCCTTGTCTGTTTCATTACTTTAACAAAAACATACTGTTTTGTAGTAATTCTGAATATATAAAAATAAAACTAAACCCTTTACAGTTTTCAGATCTGAGTTTGCCTTATCAATCCGAACAAGTATTAACACGGAGTATTTTATGGTCCTATCACGTAAAAGTACCCCTCTCCCCAGTAAATGTAACCCTAGGTGGCTAAAGATAGAGCAGTTTTCATCCAGTGCTTCAGTAAATTGTTGATTTAGTTTTTTTATTTAGTAATGTACCATAGTAATATAAACCATTATGCTGTCTTTTTTTTTTTCATACATTACTGCACGAGATACGTTACTTTCTGTGTTGCCAAATGTCTTTGTATCAGCATTGAATACAACTTCCTGTTGATGTTGATCTGATGTATAATTTAGGAATGTCCTTCAAGTGTAAGCATTGTTAAGGTTCCCCCTCATTAGCCTTCAGTATATACGCATTGAACTGCAGTGAAGGACCTCTCGCTCTTTACAGCCCTCTCGTCTTCCACCCACACACTGCTGCAGATGCAACAGGAGGGAGGAGGGCTAATGAAATAATTCAGCCACTCTCTTTCTACACTGCAGTGCTAGTGATTGACTTACACTGGCGAAAACCCACTTAACTTGAGCCATATACCTGCAAGCAGCCCTTTAGATGTGAATATCCTCAAGCGTTTCATTTTAGATTTAGTTTGTAGCTGAAAAAAACTGTTCTTTTTGACTAGAGCCTTGAGATTTATTGATTGGTCATTTTTCAGCTCTGCCTTAGGAAGCCAGTGCTGTTGTCGACATCTGATCAATAGCATTCAACAGGCTGGAGAATGAACAGTGCCCTTTCTTCTCACAATTTCTTTTTCTTTACTTCATTTTTTTTATTTAGAAGATTTTCAAGGTCTCACAAATTTTTCACATGTTTTTTGTGTTATGACTGACACAGCTGCTCATTTTGTGTAAATATAAATATACTGTTTTTCATATTAGACTGAGGTAAAGATGAACATATGTGTGTTTATAGTGGCTTATTTAGTTTAAAACTAAATTAAACTTTGTTATATTCTTGCTCTCAGGATGTTGTCAAAGCGTTTTGGCATCATTTTCAAATTTAGTTTTCTGTATATTGATATGGATAGAACTGCAGTAAAGGTCCTCTCACTCTTTACAGCCCATATATATGTATATAGACTCCCCGGCCATTTTATTAGGTACACCTTACTAGTACCGGGCTGGACCCACTTTTGCCTTCAGAACTGCCTAAATCCTGTGGCATTGATTTAACAAGATACTGAAAATATTCCTCAGAGATGCTGCAGATTTGTTGGCTGCACATCCATGATGCAAATCTCCTGTTCCAACACATCCCAAAAGTGCTCTATTGGATTGAGATCTGGTGACTGTGGAGGCCATATAAGTACAGTAAACTCATTGTCATGTTCAAGAAACCAGTCTGAG
Source organism: Danio rerio (assembly GCF_052040795.2). Taxonomy (NCBI): domain Eukaryota; kingdom Metazoa; phylum Chordata; class Actinopteri; order Cypriniformes; family Danionidae; genus Danio; species Danio rerio. The sequence continues at coordinate 29,926,547 of NC_141025.1, read as the reverse complement.
ATGATTTGCTCTTTATGACATTGCGCGTTATTCAGCTGGAAGTAGCCATCAGAAGATGGGTACACTGTGGTCATAAAGGGATGGTCAGCAACAATACTAAGGTAGACGGCGGCATTGACACAATACTCAATTGGTACTAATGGGCCCAAAGTGTGCCAAGAAAATATCCCCCTCAGCATTACACCACCACCAGCCTGAACCGTTGATACAAGGCAGGATGGATCCATGCTTTCATTTTGTTGACACCAAATTTTGACCCTATCATCTGAATTTTGCAGCAGAAATGGAGACTCAATAGACCAGGCCATGTTTTTCCATTCTTCTATTTTTCAATTTTGGTGCCTGTGTGAATTGTAGCCCCAGTTTCCTGTTCTTAGCTGACTGGAGCAGCACCCGGTGTGGTCTTCTGCTGCTCTAGCCTATCCACCTCAAGGTTGGACTTGGTTGGTTTAAACTGCAGCAGATGGTCTTGACCATGTATAGATGCCTAAATGCATTGAGTTCCTGCCATGTGATTGGCTCATTAGATATTTGCGTTAACGATCAGTTGGACAGGTGTACCTAATAAAGTAAAAACTTTCATACATACAATATGGTATGTTTAATGTAATGTACAAATGGCAGGTACAACAGCTTTGGAGATGTCTGTATATTATTGTTTAGATTGGTTCATTCATAACAGCAGAATGAACTGCCTATATATTTTTCAAGAATTAAACAAAAAACTGTAGTATACCTGAAATATTTCCCCCATAAGTTAGCTCATGCTCTGTTTATTATTTGCCCTGTTTAAAAGAAAATCATACCCATCTTAATCATACATTTATTCCTTTACCTACAAAAGGCAGCAACTAAATGTCATTCAGTGAAACAATAGTTAATTTACAAACAAATCTTGTGAGGCACATTTAAAACAAAAATCATTTGATGACATTTTAAAAGACTCTATTTGAGGCTCTAAAAATAATTGCAAAGAAATAGATTTTGAAACATATATAAATAAAATGTAGCATGCTCGCTTATTTTTAATATATTTGAATCATTCTGTGTAATGTCAAATCATTTGAAATTATTCAAATCTGAATATTAATAGTGTGTATAACAGCTTGATCTAGAATTGGTGCTTCAAAGACCGTTTTTTAAAAAGCACATTTGTGTTTCAGCTGAATTACAGACACTTGACTTTACTCAAAAGCTTTTACCACAGTTGATCTCAAGAGTGCAGGGATGTTTAGAGAATGACGAATGCCTATGCAAGAGAGGTTGAGCAGGAAGCCCTTATATGGAGATGACTAGGGCAAGCATTATGCAAATCACAAACTGTGGGTCAGTGCTGCGTCAGGAGCCTGGACACAACAACATTACAGAGAGGCATAGCACACATTTGGCTGAACCTTTTCACATTACGAAGAACATGTGTGCAATTATTAGCGAATAAGACCCATTAGGAATCAATTATTGATGACTCATTAGTCCTATGTGAAAACGTCCAAAACATTATACACACAAATACATTTAGTAAATGAGCCACAGTGTATTTAAGATGTCTAAATTGCTTTTAAATCGATCTTTAATGACATATTTCTTCAGTTATGTTTCATTGGTTAATTTTATGATTCGCTGTAAACCTAAAACATAACATTCAAAGGATTTCTGCTAAAAGAAAGTGATTGATTATGAGTGAAACATCCACACAGAAAAATCTTTTAGCTTTTTAAATGTTTGCTTAATTATATGCAAATTTATACATGTCATTATGCAAGTATACAAAATAAAGCATGCAAATTAAAACACAGTTTACCCAGTCCAGATTTGAACAAAATTTCAAGGTCACTAAACAAATATGTGTGCCTAAAAAATTTAATCCTCTTTTTGTGTGTTATTTGGAGTGGAAAAAGATCTGACACTAAATAAATTTAGCACGCACAGTTAAAAATAGAACTTTCATAGTTGAATAGCTGAAGCATCTTTGTCTGTTTGGCACACACGTACACATTCTCTCTCTTTCTCTCTCTCTCTCTCTCTCTCTCTCTCTCCTTGTTCTTGCTCTCGGCACTTTTGCAGTGGTTGCAGTGGTGACGGGTTTCATTCATAAATCTGTAGAGCTCCTCCTCTGATCTCTCTCTGCCCGTCTGTACGCTCCACTGCCCACATACACAGAGCAGCAGCACACCACAAACCCAGTGAACACATCCACGTACACACTGCAACACATCCACATGCATAAATGCACACTTTGTTTCTGCAGTGCTTAGACTAAAGTGATATACAAGCTCTTAAACACTTCAGCGAGCATTTTGTGTCCATGTCATAACTAATATTATTAGATTATTTATACTAATGTGTTGATCTGTTTATTGTTATAGACCATTTCAGTGTGATCATGTCATTAGCCCATGATCATTTCCTGCTTGTTATTAAACTATTTCATAACTGTAACAAGAGGCAATTCAATCATATCTTAATGTTAAAACAGCTCTCATAACATTATGAGATGAATATGTGTTTTTTTTTGTTGTTTTTTTTTATTCTCTGGAGCTAAAGAAGTTAAAAATCTAAAAGGTGAAATATGCTGGGACCTTTGTTTTTGTTTACATTATTTAAAATGGTCAATAAACTATATTTTGTTTTCAATTTATAATTTAGTTTTTTTTATTAAAAACTTACAGTTAGCTTTAGTTTATAGTTTACGTTTCTTTTGCACCAAATTTACATTTCAGAATTATTTCTAAAAGACTACAGTAGTAAGTGACGTAAAAGTCTGCTTTGTCAAAACAGGAGTTAATTCTCATTTTTAGCTATATATAGATATAAATAAATAAATAAATAAATAAATAAATAAATAAATAAATAAATAAATAAATAAATAAATATACATACATAGACACATAGACCTTACTTGGGAAGGCCACCCATGTATATTGCCCATGTATATACGGTTGCCAAGTAGGCTATATTTAGTGACACATTTTTTTTTACTGTAATTTTCACCCTTTTACACTTTTTTTATCTACCCAATATAAAAAAAACATCCCTGAGTGATTAAGTAGTGGAAAATCTTCTCTCCTTTACCCGTTTCATACTGCTCATTCTGTGTGAACTGTCAACACTAGGATTGGGTGATGTTGATCAATTTGGCATGTCTAATGTGAAACATCGTGATGGCACCGTCGTCGTAGTCAACAGTGTATTAATTAATTATGAAAAATGTTTAATTGATAACAAATTAATTATCTTTAGCAACTACCTGACCCGCATGGCCTTTGTTTAACCCATAACCAAATCATAAATAAATATAGTTACACACAAATTACCAGCTGTCTATCACTTTTTTTCCGGGACTCTTGCATGAATAGGCAGAGTGACCTTGGTCATTATAATGGCGTCAACAAACTTGTTTGTTAAAATTACTAAGTACAAGTGTGAAAGCGAAAGAGTGAAGCAGTGTGCTGACGCTGTAACACATTACCTGATAGATTCAAAAGACCGAAGAGTTGTCAATATGTCAATATAAATATTCCGTTTAACAACTAAAGTGAGAGGAGTTCCAGTGGTACATCTTTGATAAACTGTCCAACGTGCACTGCACACTGATGTTTTATGCTCAAAGAATCCACTCAATGTCCTCGCTGCAGCCTGCAGATTGCTGACATAGGCGATTATCAACTATGTAGCGGACCTTGTACCCCCCACTAAGGTAACACTTTTGCTACTGTGACGGTTGGGTTTAGGGTAGGGGGTGGTGTAGGTAATTGTCAACTACGTACGGACCTACAACTACGTCATCAAGCTGCGGGCACAAGCAAGGCCTGTTTCTGCCTGGAGAGCAGACGTGCGCATATGCTGCAGCGCATGCCAGTGTGTCTGTGTGTGTAGGGTCATGTTATGTGTGTTTTCAGCGGTATAGTGTGGAAGGAGATCTATTCAGAAATGCCAGTGTGGACGTGGATAGTTTTCGTTCTAAAATGCCATTTTCAAGAGTTCACACTTAGATATTGCTTGACAGCTGTAAGCAGGTTTGGCATGCTGTCCCAGGAGAGAACCCTGAGCTTGGAGATAGTTGAGCCCAGGGCTCCCGCCAGGTCCATAGAGCATGTGAGGGGAGTACGAGATCAGGTGGTTCTCGAGAGCTCCCCTTTTTGTAAAGGAGAAAAGAAGGAGAAAGGGGTGGATGGGGGGTTTCTTCGGAAAACGAAGATAAGGGAGTAATGTCTAGCTAGGCTACTTATAGTGGGTTAGGATAGATCTGATTGGCTAACTAATGAGTGTAGATAGGTGGCCAGCTGCTGACCATTATATATCACGTGCTCCTCTCGAAATTAGTTTAAAAACTTCACTTAAAACTAAAGCATATTACTGTAAACGGGGCCTAAGTATGTATTTTTTGCGATCAATCCAATTTTTTGTCAATCAATCCAACCCTAGTCAACACTCCCACACACTGTCTGTTTCACGTGCTCTGCAGACCCATCGAGACCATCCAGGGTTTCTAAATCTACTAACATGTGCGGGATTTGGTTCTACTTTTGTTTTTTTAACTGTCAATTTTATGTGCACAGCCGCGAGGGAGTTGCATTTGAAAACTTTACTAAATTCTCTGAGAGGGCGAAATGGCATCTAAATTGGCTGCAGAATATTTGTACACCATTAGAAGTGGGATTTATTCCCATTTTATTCTTGTAATTAGAATTTTTAGAGAGATTGTTTGGTTTTGTTCCTTTTGTCTGTCACTTATTTCTCATTTGCTGTATTTTTTATTAATTTGATGATGTCAATATATTACAAATCTTTTACGTGCACATGGCTCTTAAATAGCATAAAAGATAAATGGTGGATTTTATTTTACTTTAAATTATTGAAAAGAAAAAGTTTAAAACAGAATTAAAAATAAAAATATTGTTAAAAACCAAATGATGTTTTGTTTGTCACATATAGCTAACTGTTCATGTGCTGTGGGTAAAAGGTGTGTTTCAATCCAGCTACCACCGCAAGTCAATTTCAAACCTGTGGGAAGCACTGCAGATGTTTTCACTAATAGTAATGTTTCACGGTATTACTGTGTTTGATGTACGTTAGATAAAACATACAAACATACAGCATTCCTAAACAAAAGAGAAACATTTAACATATAACTAAAATATTTAATCTCTCTTCTTTTATTTGCCACTCTCATGTGTCTCTCTTTGTTCTCTAAGCAGCCAAAGCCAGCCATCTCCCAGAGCTGGATGAAGAGATAGACATACTGTCCTCCATCATCAGCAAACACAGAGAATCTGAGATGAAGCACTCAGGTAAAACACATGCAGATTCCACCACTGAAGAAAATAAATCCACATTTCTGACACTCTTATTCTGTTTCAAACCTGCATGACTTACTTACTTTTTCGGAACAGGTTAAAATAGGTACTCCTATGCTGTCACTGTGACTGACTGTAAACACGACTTTAAATAACACACTATTCCAGGTTGAAACCAGAGGATAGCCTCATGTAGAGTTCTTTTCAAGTGCTCTGATAATTTGCCGTTCAATACATGTCTTCCATGAACACAAATTCAGTATTTCTCGTTCAAACTGACAGTCTCTCACTCTTTTTTTATTGTTCTTGTGTTCTTCAGCCCCATCTCCAGTTGCTCCTAAAGCCCCTGAGAATGAATCAGGGCCGAGCAGTCATTATAAAGCTTCTCCAACCGCTGCTACATCCATTCAGCCTCCAACCAGAGGCCTGATTAGTACCACCAGCCCGACCCCAAACACCCCGTTCATCTCTGCGGTGCACAGTGCTCCCTTCATCATCCCGTACCCCTCTGAGGACCACTCCTTTATCAGTGAGTTACAGAAGATGTTTGAGTTTTTTGTCAATTAAGTATTTTTCTTTTCATTGACTCTCGTTATTTTTTCTATTTCAGTATTTTTAGGTGTGTTTCTCATGGTGGGATCAGTGGCCATGGTGTTGACTGGAGTCTGTTGGGTCAGGTGAGATTTCACATATCATAGCATATACCGTACACTAATTTGGAAGTCAAAAATTTATATAAGTTTTATACATTCAACCAATTAACAAATCCTGAAAATATATGAGATGCATTTGTAAGAATATGAAGCAGCAGAAATGTTTGATAAAAATAAATGTTTTTCTATAAGGTTATGTTAAATGTAACTTTTAGGGCTGAGAAATAATGTTATTTATAAGATTATTCTACATTACAGAGAACAACTGTCATAAAAATAAAAGTTTAAAACAAGGGTCACCAATCCTGGTCCTGGAGGGCCGGTGTCCCTCCAGGGTTTAGCTCCATCTTGCCTCAACACACCTGCCTGTTTCAAGTATACCTAGTAAGACCTTGATTAGCTTGTTCAGGTGTGCCCTCTAGGAACAAGTTTGGTGACCACTAGTTTAAAATATACAGTAAGCAAAATATAAAATATATCAGTGCGACCAGCAATGAGCCTTTAGATGAAATATAAAGAAATGCATAGCAGCATACAGTTGAAGTCAGAATTATTAGCCCCCCTGTTTATTTTTTCCCAATTTCTGTTTTACAGAGAGAAGATTTTTTTAACACATTTCTAAACATAATAGTTTTAATAACTCATTTCTAATAACTGATTTATTTTATCTCTGCGATGATGACAGTAAATAATACTTTACTAGATATTTTTCAAGACACTTCTATACAGCTTACAGTGACATTTAAGGCCTTAACTTGGTTAATTAGGTTAACTAGGCAGGTTAGGGTAATTAGGCAAGTTATTGTATAACAATGGTTTGTTCTGTAGACTATCGAAAAAAAATATCTAACTTAAAGGGGCTAATAATTTTGTTCCAAAAATAGTTTTTAAAAAATGTAAAACTGCTTTTATTCTTGCCGAAATGAAACAAATAAGACTTTTTCCAGAAGAAAAAAATATTATCAGACATACTGTGAAAGGTTCTTTGGTCTGTTTAACATAATTTGTGAAATATTTAAAAAAGAAAAAAAAATCAAAAGGGGGCTAATAATTCTGACTTCAACTGTATGTAATTTAGTTTACTTCAAGTGGCCACTATTTATATGTGGTATTGAACGTAAAATAGGACTTAAGCACACAGCCAATGAGAGAACTCATTAACCATATGTTCACATGAAACACAACACTTATGTAACCATGAACCACGTGCTAACACCACACCAACAGAAGACTGAACTGAAGACACAAGAGCATGAGTGCATGTTCCATCCCTTGACCAAATGAAACCGAAACCAACTAGACTGAGCTACTGAGAATTAAACAGCACACTGCAGACAGAACAAACACAAACACCAGGATGAGAGTGTGCATCCCGAGCATGCCGAGACCCTGCATGTCTGCGTCAAGCGGGAGTGGCACGGCCTGAGCTCAGCAGAGACGGCTCTCGTACAAAGATGAATACAATGACAGAAAATGAGTACTTGACCCGAGAATACTCGAGCCGAGCACAACATACTAAAAAAGACAGGACTAGTGTCTGGACTCTGCCACCAAAACAAGAATTAACAAGATCTAAGTGGCAGAATCCTGACAGACCAAGCTTTTTTAGCTGATTTTAGATTAAATAAATACAGTCTTGTTGAGTATAGGAAACTTAAAAAACAAGCTAAATTTTGCCATGTAAATGATCTCAAATGACACCTAAAAAATACAAGGACTAGAAGCCAGAAAACCCCAATTTTATGTTTTTTTTTTAAGAGTAATCTTAAAAAATTGAAATTGATCAAATGCCTGCTTGAACAAATAGACACAAATGATACTGATGACATTTCATTTTTTTGCCAGGATGCAGAGAGGATGTCGCCTGGCCCAGAAAGTTGATTATCCTGCATTCGGGTTGATAGGTCCTAATTCTTATGATAGTGGTATGGTGAGTAAAGCATGCACATAACATACATAGCAAAGCGACTTACAGACATGCTTGTTTAATATGTTCACACATTTTTCTGTTACTCTATTAATAGAGTGGAGATAAAAAACTTGCCCAGAGTGCCCAGATGTACCACTTTCAGCTTCAAAAGCAGCAAATGATGTCGCTCAAGTGAGTAATCTGCACACAACATTAAAAACAAACTTCTTTCCAACTCAATTTCCTAAGTATAATAAATAATTTTTTTTTTATTTAATACATGTGTGCTCATTACAAACCACAATAATATTACATATTATTCATGCCCTACATTCTTAACCTAAAAAACGTAAGTTTAAAGGTTTATGAAACCCCCCTCTTTCGGTTCAAGTCTATCTCCAAATTTAAAAAGTAAAAGCTCTGAGATGGGTGTGGAGCACTGAGAGCAGAGGGAGGAGTGGGCGTAGCCGGCAGAGCAGGGGAGAAAGAAGGGAGTGAGCAACTGTTGTCAGTTGACAAAATGTTACAAATTTTGAGGAGACCCATGATTTTACAGTTTACAAAGTTAAAATGCAGAGAGATACACAGTAAGTAATTTAATGCCCTGCAACATTTGTTATTCATAATAACAATAGAACATAATTTGTTCTATTGTTATAAAGATAATTGTGTTTATATAAACACTATAAATGAGGAAGACTTCTCTCCTCCTCAATCTCTGGGTCTGAATGCAGACACAGTGGATAGCAGTGCAGCAGGTCTCTTGTCCTATTGTATCTATTCCAAACATTAGCCCTGACGCTAATCAGGAGGGTTATAAACATAGGTGAACACGGCAGCACAAATAGGTGATGTGTCTGAATGGTAACAAACTCAACTGATAAAGGATAAAGTCCATCATTCTCCAATTCTCATACAGCTCTCCTGACAAAAATGCTTGCTACAAACCAACAGCTTTGCTGTATCAGGCCTGACAGCACCACAGGGAAAAACATGCAACAAACTCTGTGAATCATGTAAACAAACAGCCGAGCACGCACGCGGTCTCACCCAACCATTGGGTCTCATAGCTTGGCAGGTCTGACCTGTCTTCAGTAAGCATGTTCTCTCTTGAATAAATAAGAAGCAGGGTCTTCTTATAGGATAAGCAACATTCTGCCTTTATTTTTCCTTTCCTTTCTCACATGAGCAAATGAATCGCAAAATCGTGCACACTTCCACATTTTAGAATAAGGTCAATACTGTATCATTAACCCAAATACATTACGTATGCTTTACATAAAACATTTCTTATATGAAAACATTTTCATTCATTCAGATAAATTTGTCATGTTAAATCGTATTTTCGTACCAATAATAACAATAACAAATCAAAACAAAAAAACCCCACATTGTATTGCAGACAACGAAGTGATTCCAAGATTCCTGATTCAGGAGCCACTTCAGATGAGGAGAATGAAGATGGAGACTTCACTGTGTATGAATGCCCTGGACTTGCCCCAGTAAGAGCAATTCTTCATTATGCAAAGGCTCTGTTTACACCTATTATTAAGATGTAATTTTGTCAATCAGGTGGATGATGCTAAATACAGTTGTAAAAGTGGTGTAAACGTTCTTGAGCTTGTAGTCAAAAACACATTGGGTCAGATTGCTTTTCGACTCTCGTGTGATTTAAATTTCATGCAAAGATTCTGCAGACTCATTTCAGCAATTCTGCATTTACAAATACCACACATTTCCAAATGTCTATGTGCATTGGATATTTACATTTACAAATGGGTATGTGCAGTGTAGTGCAGTGATTATGTGCTATATTAAGTGTGCAATATTAAACAAAGTGCAATGAATATGGGAAGTGTAAGTTACAGGGAGAGATGAGGTGTGCAAAGGAGTCAGTGGACGGCAGAGTTTAATAGGGAGACAGCTTAAATTTAGATTTTTTGACAATTTTAAAGGTATACTTTGCTAGATTATACCAAATTACTGATTATTATTTGGATGAAATCGCAATTGCCATCCACATTTTAATGTGCTTGCATTTCTGCGCATATATAAGCTGCGTTACATGTGTAGCAATCAATCAGCATCACCCTAAGTGCTCTTGTTGAAGTGACATAAAGGCTTAATTAGCAGTGTTGCCAGATGTACAGTAGCTAACAGATTCTAGCTACCCAAAACTATTCTAGCAGATTCTAGCAGATGTAGCTAACAAAAGCTACCCAAAACCCGCCGAAATGCAAAAACAACCACCCATAAATCTGGAGGCTATCATAAGCGGTTATCATAAGCAGTCTGGGGCTGGGGGCATGCCGTTTCAAAACCACCCTAATTTTCTCTACCCGCCTATGTCACGGGAAACTGTCCAATCTGGCAACACTGTCAATGAGTCTCAAATAACATGACATGCAATCACAAAAGACAGAGTTAAACACCTGCTCATATCAGGTGGAAACAAGTTTTGTCTGCATTCATGCATGAGCGTGATCTCGCCTATTGCTGTGATCCATCACGCCTCCTGCAGGTGTAATCAATGATATTATATGCCACCCACAGTCCTACAGTGTTACCCATAGGGGTGTAGTGTTCAATTGTTCCGTTCTCTTTGCAGACGGGGGAAATGGAAGTGAAGAATCCACTCTTCGATGACTCCACCTTTCATCTTCACCTGCAAAGAAGTTATAACTAAACCCGAATACTCAGAGGACGCATTACTTCACGCACAAAAGCCGCATGAATCCACAATGGGGTGCTTTTCCTCATGCACTTGCATCATGGTGCGTATGGACATTTGAGAGTTTTGTGTTTTTTTAAACGCTGTTAAATACTAGATGACAGAGGTGTTACAGCTTCTATCCAGTAGCTGAAACAACACTTTGCAAACCCTGACAGAAATAATTCGCTTTAAAATATCGATTCACACGTACACAAGCATCCTTTCTGAAAACCAGCCTCTGTGGACCAGGACGCTGCGCTGTAGTAGCTTTCAGTTTAACTGCAGATGTGTAAAAACATTGCATGGATTTAAGAGTTGCACCCATCCTGTATAATCATGCACAGTTCGTGTTTCTTTTCTGGACCTGTTCGATAGTGATGTTCGCGATGTAGGTAAAGGACTGGACGTTTGGATGATCTGTTGACAGCAGCTCAAGACTCATTCTTTATCAGGTTCTGTTATGACGTCTTCTGTAGTATATTGTGAATACTGTGCAATGGAAAAGGAAAATTATTTATAGAATCAATAGTTTGAACATATCTTGCCTGCAAACATTAGTCATATTACAGTAGGAAGATAAGGAGGAGTAAATTGTACGGTTAGCATATTTTAAGTTTTCTTCTACCAGATTCGTCTGTGACTGTATTTTTTAAAATACCAATGGTGATTTTAATATTTTTTTATAATTGTGCTCACAAGATTAACCCTAAATGGTATTATGTAGCCTCTGTATAATCAGAATGGTCCTACTATGCATGATTTGAAGCTGTGTAATAATGAAGAGAGTCAGTGTGCATTCCTGTTTCGTTTATGGAACCAAAACTCATATAAAACTGGAATTTTATTTGCAAACCCTGCATATAAAAGAGCTGATTTCCAGAATTATGGTGTGGTCACATTTAGTCTTGTTTGGCTCATTTTCATGAGCAAATCTATTTATTAATCAATGGCCATGTACACACTGTGGAGATTTATAAGTGACAACCACATTTAATTATGGGAGTGGATCGCCTAAATTACTGTTTCGGGTAACCATAGCAGGTGTAAAGAGTCAGTTATTTTGGTATTGACTATTTTTGACCAAAGTACACAACAAAGACCTACAAAGTTTATGAAAAAAACCATCGTTGATGAAGGAGTGGTGTTTTGTTTGCTTTTGAAGTCTGCTTTGCAGAAGTGAAGTGTTGCCAACTTCACATATTATTAATAATAATAATTCCCTACATGTATATAACACTTTTCTGGACACTCAAATCGCTTTACACATTGGGGGGAATCTCTTAATTCACCACCAGTGTGCAGCATCCATCTGGGTGGCACAACAGCAGCCATTTTGCACCAGAGCGCACACCACACACCAGCAGATTGGTGGAGAGGAGACAGTGTGATGAAGCCAATTTTGATATGGGGATAGTTAGGAGGCCATGGTGGACAGAGACCAGTGGGCAAAATTGGCAAGGATGCTAGGGTTAAACCCCTACTCTTTTTTTGAAAGACATTCTTGGATTTTTAACGACCACAGTAAGTCAGGACCTTGGTTTAACGTCTTATCAGAAAGATGGCGCTCACTGACAGTATAGAGTCCCCTTCATTATACTGGGGTGTTAGGACCCACACAGACTGCAGTGCCCACTGCTGGCCTCACTAACACCACATCCGGCAGCAACCTAGCTTTCCCATGTGTTCTCCCATCCAGGTACTGACTGGGTGCAGCCCTGCTTATTACATATTATAAGCAAGGCTTATTATGCATCTTTGAACTTAAGCAGTCCATTCATTCATTCATTTTCCTTTTGGCTTAGTCCCTTTATTAATCTGGGGTCACCACAGCGGAATGAACCGCCAACTCATCCAGGATATGTTTTACGCAGTGGATGCCCTTCCAGCTGTAACCCATCACTGCAAAACATCCATACACACTCATTCACACACACAAACACACTACGGACAATTTAGCTGACCCAACTGAAGATTACATTTGGGTGTTTAATGTGGTTGTCACTCCAATGAGATACTGAACTGTTTGTGTACAGAGTCAAGTCTTTCGTAAAGGTGAACTGACAATCGAATTTATCTTCATTGTGTATGTGGTCATAAAGCATTCCATGTTATTTGGAGTTTTACATGACTTAAAAGATTCGCAACACGTTTGCCAAGCGAATAAAATAAGACTTTATTCAGTCTGCTAAATTAAAATTCATCTAAACATTTGATAATGTGACATTAACCACACTGTATATAGCTGCTGCTATTGTCTACAGGCCGGGATTCTCTGATCTGTGTGCAGTAACCTCTGTGTTGGATCATTTAACAGTGATGTAGTTTGTTTCCGGAGCGCGTGTCGCTCGCTGCTGTTTCTCAGGAAATCTGCCAACAGTAGCCAATGACTGTGCAGCATTCCTGCTGGGGGATCCATTCAGGTTCCTCTGGATCTTGTACCTTCTAGTCAAAAACTGTGGCAGTGTCGTCAGTCTTTTGATGTTGCGTTGAGGCAAAACTAAGCCCCTAAAATGAAAAAGGTGGCTCCTCTAATAACTGTCTATTCTGTTAGACAGTCAATGTGTGGACGCTAACTCTGACATGACCTACAACTCTCAAATTAAATCACAGTGGTCTTTAGTTGAACCCACTAAACCTTTTTCAGCTACTGAGATTGCCTGACATGCATGTAAAGATGGAATATATAAAGAGGAAATAAATATTTATATCTGCTCAACCAAAAAGTGCCTGCTCTTTGTTGATTTCAAAATGTTTTTATGTGTGTGAGGCTTACCTGCCAACATTTGTCACTGTTCGCGCGGGCCAAAAATCTGAGGACGGGGGACAAAATAATGACAAATTGAGTAATCACTCAATTTAAATTTAAATGTCATGACTGTCTTAATAAGGGTCCATATTAAAGGGTCTGTATTGGTACCTCAAAAGTATATATACCTACTAATTTTAAGAGGAACACTTTTGTACTTTTTATATACTAATATGTACCCTTGAGGTATTAACATGGACCTTTTAGGTACAAATTTGTATATTTTGAAAAGGTATCACCCCAGTGACAGCTCGCTTACCTTTATTTCTGAGAGTGTATTGTGTGAATACGGTTAGTATAGAGATGCAATTTGCACTGTAATTATACATTTGCCATGTTTCTGACAAGATGAACTTCATTTGTAAATCCTACTATACCATTTAAAAATGTCCAACAAATGCAAGCTTAAGAGTCATGCTGGAAGTGGAAGGTCATCCAGGTGTTTTTTTTTTTCTTTTTTTTGCTTAAGTATTTTGAGAATACAACCCTCTGTGCTGGGAAACACTCACACACTATGGTCTATTTAGTTCATCTGACAGCAACAGTGCCAACTCTGCCACTGTACCACCCTTCATCATCATCATCATCATTATTATTGGGACATTCTACCGAAAAAGGAACATTTTCACTTATGTGTGACAGGGCCTGACCTTTAAGCTTGTCATCCTCAAAAAATACATGCAAAACCAAGCATAAAATCATACAATTCAATGATAGAATGCATCCTTGGTCGCCGTCAGTCTCTCCTCTTTCAAATGATGACACTTACAAGTCATAGCCTTAAAGATGTATTGCATGAATTTGATGTGAATTTTAATGAAATTTAATGTAAAATTGACAGGACTGACAGATACATGGGGACAATTGTAAATATATTTGTATTAATTATTAGTGGTAAATATTAATAACGCAGTGGCGCAGTAGTTACTTACATTTTTTGAGAGGTGCACGACAGTGACGGCGACGGCCACGGCGAAGGGCTATGCGTCAGCGCCGTAGCATACGCCGGTGTTTGACGCAGAAGTATAAATCAGCCTTTACAGCAAAAAGGTTACTGGTTCGAGCCTCGGCTGGATCAGTTAACTTTTCTGTGTGGAGTTTGCATGTTCTCTCTGCATTCGCTTGGGTTTCCTCCAGGTGCTCCGGTTTCCCCCACAGTCCAAAGACATGTGGTACAGGTGAATTGGGTAAGCTAAATTGTACATAGTGAATGATTGTGTGTGGAGATGGGTTGTGGCTGGAAGGGCATCTGCTGTGTAAAACATATGCTGGATAAATTGGCGGTTCATTCCGCTGTGGAGACCATGGATTAATGAATGACCTAGATGGAAAAAAAATGAATGAATGAATTAGTAGTTTTTATTTGTAAAATGTATTTATAATTGCATATTTTTAATTTGTGTGAATAACAACTTAAACTTGCTATTTCTTTTTTTTTTTTTTTAATAACAGTTTTTAGCATAACAAAAGTATTAAATCTGTAGCTTCAATTGAGCTGAGGACAAGAACAATGACAGGGTTTGTACAGTGTAAAGTGTTTTATTAAAGAACAAAAATCTGAGATCCATATGAATTGCATTTCCTTTACAGAACAACTCCCAGAAATCAACCATCAGTCCATTTTAGACATTTTTGGAATGAAATAATTTCTTTATTCACTGTATTTTAGTTTTTATTTCAGGGACAGATACTGTACGTTTCTGGTAGACTGTCGCCTATATCTCATGCAGATTACTAAATATGAGAAAACAAAAATTGTAGGGTAATTTATATTTTGCATATAAAAAGATATAATGTATAAAAAGGACAGAACCTCTGTATAAATCAAAATAGCATGAACAGTATAGGACTACAATATTTGCATAATTTTGATGTCAATGAAAATAAAATAGGCTTAATTTGAGGCAGTGAATGTAATGTTTAATTTAAATGTTCTGGCTGATTCAGAAAGTAATTCAATCAAGTATTTCTCAAATGTACTCAAACTTTTGGTAAAGGAATTCAAGATAAAAACTCAAAGTGAATAATGAATAAAATTATTAACTAACGTTTGCTTGTTCCTTATATTATTTCTCATATTTACAAATATTCCACTAAATTAAGGGAGACTGAACAAAAACATAATTAGGCCTACATTTTAGCGCAGTGAAAAGGGAAAATGTTTTTTTTTTTCTCTCTCTCTGGTAGACACTGGTGGACACTACACAGTAGATGGCGATAATACACCATAAACGTTTTTGTTACACGCCATTAAAGCGAGGGAAAAGAAGGATGGAGTAGGCGGATGTTGTTCTTGCACGCCACACATGCGCATAAAACCCAATAGTATGATCCTGCACAACTGGAGTAGCTGCACTCTCAGGACCGCATGTTTAGGCCCGCATTTTTAGGACCCTAGTTTTTTGCAGAAGCGCCACCTACCGGATTGGATGACAAAGTGAAACTGCATTTCTAGGACCCGTTTTGTAACTGCGCCACCTACCGAATTGGATTATATAGCGGAAACTTTCAGGCACTTTTATTACAGAGGTTAAAGTGTAAAACGCCTGCTTTAAGTAACAATTTTAAAATGAAACAATTGAATTTACACCTAAAATATAAATGAATAAATAGAGTTGAGTGCCTTAAAAGTCTTAAATTCCTTGAAAAATACTGTATATTGATGAACCCCATTATATTGAACAAATTAGCTCAGTATTAAGGAAAATAAATTGAAATCAAATGGGTTCAGCATTTGCAGTTACTAATTTAAAACCAGGTTGTAAAGGTTTTAGAGAGACAAGACGCAAGAATGATTCAAGAATGTACATTTATATAAATATCCACACTTTTTTTTTTATTAATGCAATTCAACCACAAAATTGACCCCACTGTTTATTCAGTTGCTGCATTCAGACTGGCTGTAGACTTTAGCTCCTGTGAATGAGAGTGAAGAAGAAAGTTCAAGTATATATATATATATATATATATATATATATATATATATATATATATATATATATATACACACACACACACACACACACATATATACATACATATATACATACATATAAATACACACACACACACACACACACACACACATATATATATATATATATATATATATATATATATATATACATACACACTGGGGTAAATAAGTATTCAACAAGTTCCCATTATTCTCAGAAAACATATTTCTAAAGGTGCTATTGACCTGAAAACCAAAAAAAAAAATATATGAATAGAAAACAAATCTAATTACTTTACAAATTGTTATCAACATCTGGTGAAAATTTCAAGTCAACAGCACCTTTATAAATATGTTTTCTGAGAAAAATGGAAATGTGTTGAATATTCAATTCAATTTCAATTAATTTCATCTTTATTTCTAAAGCACTTTTACAATGTAGATTGTGTCAAAGCAGCTTAACATTTATTAAATTCAGTTCAGTTCAGCGTGGTTTAGTATTCACTGCTGAAAGTCCAAACACAAAAAAAAAAGCAAATCCATCGATGCACAGTTACACAAGTCCTAAACCAAGCAAGCCAATGGCAACAGTGGAGGAACAAAACTTTACCAATTGATGAAAGGGAAGGAATAAACCTTGAGAGAAACTAGGCTCAGTTGGGCACAACCATTTCTCTTCTGGCCACACTTCACATGCAGAGCTGCAGTCTAGGCGCTGGAGGCAAACACTGGGCGTCCATCGTAGAGAAGCTGCAGGTGTGAGTAGGTCACCAGCTGGTTTTCAGGCTGGACCACAGGGTCAATGCGGGCACTCATCTGTCACTGGGGTCTTTCATTAATCAGTCTCATGCTCTCCACTTCTCCATGACCACCACAGCATCTGCTCATGATACGGTCTGTTTCAGGATTATGGATACATTTAGAAGTCCTCTATGGTGGCATCATCTCTTCACAGGTTACGATCTCTAGAGGCCTCTGGATGAATATCCCCAGGTGGAAATAGGGAACAAGGAAAATAATTAGCGCAGCTGCTGTTCATAGTGTATTTAAACAAGAGATATTAAATATCAAGACAAAAATGAAGTGCTAAGAGATAAAATAGCAGTTATATGAATAAACATGAAACGCACATGATTATTTATAACAAAATGTCTGGTTAAGACAGCAAGAGTGTTCCCTCCAAGTGGTTTGTCAATCCCACTCACCCGCATAGAGCACATAGGGCAGCACAGTGGTTAGCACCGTCGCTTCACAGCAAGAAGGTTGCTGGTTCAAGCCCCGGCTGGGCCAGTGGTCATTTCTGTGTGGAGTTTGCATGTTCTCCCCATGTTCAAGTGTATGAGTGTAAATGGGTGTTTCCCAGTACTGGGTTGCAGCTAGAAGGGCATCCGCTGTGTAAAACATATGCTGGATAAGTTGGCGGTTCATTCTGCTGTGGCAACCCCTGATAAATAAAGGGACTAAGCCGAAAAAGAAAATGAATGAATATATATATTCTTGAATATGTAAAACAATGTATATGAACTCAAAAGGTTAATCAATTGTTATGAAATTAAATTCAGATTAATATTTAATATAAGAGGTATAATAACAAACATTTACTTTACAGTGTAAGCTATAATATATATATATATATATATATATATATATATATATATATATATATATATATATATATATATATATATATATATATATATATATATATTTCTGGCTTAAGCGTATGCACTGTTGGGAGAACCAAACAGGAAACTTTACTCCCAACTGCATATTTTTAAGTTTATAAGAGCAATACCCACCTATTGAATGGTCTCCCTTCTTTCGTCAGTTGTTTGTAAATCTGTCTGTTAAATTCTTTTACTTCACTGAAATAGAGAACAATCACTGTTGAGTTAACATATATACCAGTAACAAAAAGGCTCTTTGAGCATTGTGCCAAAATTAACCATATTCTGACCTGTAATGATAATCTTTACCAGAAAGAAAGACCTGCTCAGCATTATCCAAAGACCAGCTCCTCAAGACACCCAGAGGATGTACGATGGCCTATGAAAAAAAAATCATTTAAATATGAACTAAAATACCACCACAGAACAGCAAATCATTTTACATGGATTCATAAATGAGTAGCACCCAGCATGCAGTTTATATACTTATTTGGCCAGACATTCCTCTGGAAAATGAACACCACAGATAAGCTGCACTTCTTCATAGATATGCTATAAACTCAAGAACACAGCTAGCATTTGTAACTGTATTTATAAACTGCTTATCAATGTCTATTAAATGTAGAGTTAATGCTAAACAAATAAAATATTAATAAATTAACTAGTTATTAAATGCTTAATAATTATTTATTTATAGTATGCAGATGTTATAAAGTGTTACTCAACAGTTTGAGATAACCTCAATGAAAATCATCCTGTAGTTTGTTTTCTTTTCCTCCTACAATGAGCCTAAGCAATCCAATCATATTGGCCATAACTTCTTATTCGCCAGGTAAAACATACCTGATATATATTAAAGATATGAGACTTTATATGGTTAAGACCTGCAGAATAAGCCTAACTTTCAGAATCTCATTCATCACTGTAAAACGATGACAAAACATCAGGCTAATAACACATACAGTATTGTGGGGCAAACAGGCAGTCAGCACAATTTTTAATGTGCTAATGTAATACAACGAATAACACGAATTCAGTAAAATATAGATAAATCTAAAACTCTTACATCAAACGTGCTTTTACCATCTTAGTTTAATACATGTCACTAAGCACATTAGCCGTTAACGTTAAGTCAACAAGCCATTAACTAAATCAACAATGTTTCATTAAACCATGGTCACGAGCTACGAACGTCGTAGCATTTAATCAAACTAGAAAACGAACTCTAGAAAATTATTAACAGTTATAACAGCTCTCACTCTGGCTGTGTAAAATTATCCATATTTATTATTATAATATTTTATTCTTCTTCTGGAAAAAATATCGTCACGTAACATTTTTGTCCCAGACCCTTAAAAGTGGGATAAATCATACAGGCTAATCTGGCATTTCTGCATAAACTCACTGTATAAAACAGCAGCATTACAAAATAAACACATACTTTAACAGTTTAAAATAAAACTTAATAGAAAAATCGGTACTTACACTTTCCTTGTCATCCGTGTCGTCCATTAGCGCATCCATGATCCAATCCGACAGGTGACGCTGTCACAAAAAACTAGGGTCCTAAAGATGCGGTCCTAAAAATGCGGTCCTGAGAGTGCAGCCACTCCAGTTGTGCAGGAATACCCTTCTCATAAAACCAGCATCAAGGTGTTCAGCAGGTGTGGCAAAACGGCGAACGACAACGTAAGTAAACAAATTATACGTAATAAAACGCGACTATTATTGTGAAAATGATTTATTGTGAATAATAAGCACCTTTTGTGATCTACATGTGCTAGTTTTGCATCATTACGGACAGGTTGGATTAGCACTCTTTGCTTGTATTGCACATTACAAAAAAACACTTTGTATACATGCTTTTTATGCATATTTGTTTTTGAGTAGAAAATAAAACCATTTTATTTTTTCACGACGTGCAATAATTACTAAATAAAAAAACTCAATCAGGCTAGTGCTGGGGCCTCATTTATAAAACTTTTTGGAGAAACCTTCCTAAATTAGTATTTTCATCATTATAAATTGACTACCTGATTCTGATTCACAAGCTCTCAACTAGTTTTGACTAAATTCCTGACCTGATTAGATTTAATGAATGTGGCACTTGTGGGAGGAGTTGGATATCTACTGCAGATTGCTGTGAGCCGTTCTTGCTTTCAACAGCAACCTTTCCCGTGGTTTCCTATCTTTTGAGGCACCAGTGTAGACAAAAGTCAAGTGAACACCGAGAGACTGAATGCAGGCGAGAGAGAGCGAATGCGCATGCTAGAGACCGAGTACACGTGAGAGAGACCGAATGTGCACGCGCCTCATACTATCCAGGTAGGCGTAGCACTGCGTGGCCTCAGGAAGCAACCGGACTGCAGGGTGATAGCTGTGACAACTTTTGCACATCTCAACCTCCTATCTGCCAGCTGACATCAACAGTGAAGTGGTAAGAAGATGAATCATTAAACAACATCATGGTACCATAGCAGCAGCTTAAACTGTCAAAAGGAAAAACAAGTCAAGCATGTTGAATTGGCGTAAAATGATCAACTATTTGTACAAAACATGATCTAAAACATTGTCATGCATTTAATCATAATTTTAAAATCACACATGGTGTATTTATTGGAGCAGTGCCACACACGATTGAAAATGTACACCATAGCCTTTGGTGATTTAAAAAAAAAGTTTAACATTGAAAATATGTTGGTCTGAACACCAATCTCCATCAGTGAAAAATTAATAGACAACAAACCATTGCTCAAAAATAGACTAGTCTTCATCTAAACCACTATTGCACATCTACATATACAGTAGTCAACATTTGAAATAAATAATATTATTGAACAACACCCATTCTTGTCTAAGGAATGAAGGTCTACATCTCCTCCAGGAGCCTCCGCTCAGTGAGTGAGCGCCACCTTGTGGTACCATTACAGAGAGGCTATAAGTCACTTTTTAAATCCTTTTCAAAACCAGGACTCCTCTTCTCTCCCTCACCACACTACATGACCATCTAAAAACATGCAGTTCTGAGTGTGCCTCACACACACAGGTGAGTGGGCTTGACAAACCACCTTTAGAAAACACACTCTTGCATCTCTATGAAACTAACTGACACACACACCAGTTAAATAATTAAATAATATATTTTTAATATACATGTATGAAAGCAGAATTGGAATCAGTCAACTGTTGCATGGCTATTTAGAAACAGGCTATTTAGAAACAAAATTATCTAGTCGATAAACAATACAAACTTACAACAGTGGACATGAAAGTTAGATCCCCCAGCTTCTGTTCAAAAGTCTCAAGGTCAGTCTGCATTGTCAGTGGTAAGTGAGATTTTGATATTTATATTTTCAGTACTATGAAAAACATTTGTTGCAGAATATAGGCACATATCAGTCAGAAGTAAAATAGTATCTGTAAAGGGCTGATGCAGTTCTTTTCTGCGAAGCAAGTTCATACAGTATCTGTCCAGACTTATCAACTCTCAAGCCTGACGTGATCCTTCTTGGTAGGAGTGAAAACCTACAGCTGTACCAGTTTTTGTAATGATTTGAAAGAGAGTAAGACAGTCAAATAAGTATGCTTGCAGTATTTTAGTAAAGGAGGAAAGTCAAAGTTACATGTATTTATCACTACATCAGTGTCTCTCAAACATTCCTCCTGTAGGGGAAGGTTCTGAACCCCACCTGTCTGCAGTCACACAAACAAAACAAACTTGGGTTTAAGTCTAACGGAGGTTTCAAACCTATTAAAAATACTTTTTTTGTTGATCACGTCCACTTGGGGGTGTCAAAATAAATAGTTTTTTGTTGCAACACGATGCAGACACTGACAATTTGGTATTAGTTCTGTAATGGATTGTTTCCACTCAGTGGTATGGGTCAGTATGGTTAGGTTCACCTTTATCAGACTTGTCTCCTCTGCCAAATGGTACCCCTTTGGTAGGCACTGTGTTAGACGAAGTTGGAATCAATGTCTTTCTTGCTTGAAGAAATGTACAAGTAAATTAGTATGGGTCATTCACATATCATATGAGAAGCACTTCTCACAAACCAGGTGCTTTATACAGATAAATGCTTATGCATAATTGTAATTATTAACATTTTTATGAACAGGATTTAATTATAGCTGCAGACCAATTATAATCATAAACGGCCTACTGTAACATTGGCAATTACATAAAATAAATAACATGAATGCATACAGACCCTTACCTTCTCCAAAATGTTACCAATTTATAGTGTAAAATTGCTTGTATGCTTATACGCTGCTTATACGCAATAGGTGTGTTTGATCAAGGTTGCAGCTGAGATCTGCTAGTAGGTAGATCTCCATAAACAGGATTAGGCACCCCTGTCTTAAAATATTTTGGCATTTACCTATACAGGTTGAGGCAACTAACCCAAAAAAATGGAAAATATGAGTAAAATTGTTAATGGAGGACTTGTCACGACACTAGACGAAAAGGATCCAATTGCAAGTGTTTAATAAAACTGAAAAATGTAACAAAGGATATCACTGGAGTGAACTGGGGCCTGTTTCAGAAAGGAGGTTAAGTGAAAACTCAGAGTATTTTAACCCTGAAATGGGAGAAACTCTGGGTTTTCCGTTTCAAATTGGCAGGTTTGTTAAACTCGAGAAAGTAGGGTAAGTCAAGCCTGTTTCTGAAAGAGAGGTAACTTTAACTCAGAGTCAGTTACTGTGGTAACTTACTCTGTGAACCTAACCTGGTCAGAAGCAGGTTTTATTCTCTAAACTCAGAGTTTCTGTTGGTCTCCTCCCCTTTTTTAAAGATGAAGTGGTAATTCTCGCCTTAGCCTTAAGTTTCCACCCACCTATTTTAATGCTCATTTTGGAGATATGCATAAAAACCATTGATGGAAACGCATAAAACTTTTGAAAATATGCATAAAAAACACATGCAAAATTGAGTAGGATACGCCCCCACGCCCCCACGTGTTCACTGTGTGTCAGCATTGTCTTCTGAGGCGCAAGTACATTTATTAAATAAAGAAATAAGTGACGCAGCTTCTTTTACCACAGTAAATTCTGTTTTAACTGTTGATATTTGGCACCAGTTAATTAGGAAGTGACGATTTTGTTCTCTTTAACTCGTTGGATGGAAACGCTGCTTTATACTCATCTTTTATGCAATATTCCAGTTTTGCACATAAATTTATGTAATATATTTGGATGAAAACATAGACATTGCCTACCTTTTAGTCACACACAGAACAATAAATAATTACCCTTAATTCACTGACCTTCGACATGTACTAAATATATGTACTATATCAACCTCTATCACTTGATAAGTAAAAAAGGCAGACACAAGTGCACGATTAAATCTATTAAAACTGATAAACGTGTATAAAAGTTTAGAAAAAAATTATAAACATCACACATTACATTACTTAGTTTATTATACTTAAATATTTAAATATTTTAAATGTAAAATTACGCATTTACTTGAGCAGCTGTTTTCCCAGGCTAACTTTCTCGATTTCACTGATGGTTGCTTCTTTTTAAATATATATGCTCATATTTGCTATAACTTTGCATGAGCACATCAAATTCAGCTGGAGAAAGAAATGGTGATCTCTTTTTTTAAGATGTTGCCTTGATCACTCGTAATATCTGCGCTCCATTAATAATGCCTTTTTATAGTGATGGTGCGCGCGCTTAACTCTGAGTTGGTCTACTCCAATGACTGTAAAAAATATGGACGACGCGACAGCCCTTTTTCCCATTGAACGCCTTGAGGGCAAAACGCCTGCTTGACGGGCACAAACTGTCGCAAAAGACTGCTGAAATTGGAGCCAGACATGCGCAGAAGGATTGTCTGATGGAGCCAGAGGAGGAGCCGCGAAAATGAGCAGAGTCGAGCTTCCAATCAAACGCTTTATGTAAAATCAACTACGCCCCCCGAACTTCTCAGCATGCGTTTGCTGTCATATCAACACAAATGGATGTAATAACGTTAACAAATATGAGGGTTTTATATATTCAATCGCGCCAGCTCCAGGCCGCAGCGCATAACCTACTCGCGGCGTCGCGGGCTGATTCCGGCTCGCATGCGGCAGCGCCTGCTCGCTCGGCCGCCGCATCTGGCTCGATTGACTCGGGCTGGAATTGGGTAGTGAGTCCAGGCATCCGGAGTAGGTCCAGCAGAGGTAACATTAGTCAGTCTGAGCTCTAAGAGATAAGTCTCCGGCAGGCGAGAATCTAGCCGGAACTGTGTTTTGCTATCTGGGTGGCTAGGCGTGTATCAGCAAACTAATAAAGCCCGAAAAAAGCCCTGAACTTAGCGAATAAACAGTGTTCCACCAGGATCATGTATGTCAGAAACTATAGTTTACTGCTGAACTCATTTTGTCATGGTAAAATAACACAGAAATCGAATAATAACATTTCAGTCTACTTCAGTCTCCTGCCGAAGCTCAGACGCCGCGCTTTGGGAAACTGTCAATCACAGCTGTCAATCACGATGACACGCCCAGCATTAAATTACTGCTAAAAACAAACTGTTTACAAAAATGAGGATCTACACCTATTTCAGCACAATAACCAGTGCCTTAATCGACCAGAACTATCTTTCGGGACATTTTATTGCAAGTGTAATATTTTTTTTTATTTGGGCTCAAGTCTCCTTCATTAACACGGAGGAGGCGGGCTTTATGACTTGTACTGCAGCCAGCCCCCAGGGGGCGATCTAACGGCCGAAACCTTCACTCAAACGTAGGCTTGCGGCACACTTGGTCTACTCAAAGTTGATTGACCTAACTCAGATCAGCTGTTCTGAAACCGAAAACTCTGAGTTTTTAATCTCTCGGTAAATCAACTCAGAGTTCAAGTTTTAACTCCGAGTTGTTTGAACTTCCTTACTGAAACAGGCCCTTGGAGACAAAAAAGTTATAAACAAGAGAGTTACGGGTCACAATGAAGACATCAATGAACAACGAAGGATTCTGGAAAACAACATACAGAAACAAGACAAACAACGGACTGATAACCAGAACATACCACATGAGGAAATATATAGCCAGGCAAATAAGGACCAGCTGGAAGATGATTAAGTCAACTGATGACATCAGCTGATCCTAAAGCACGCTGTCAACACAAAAGGTAAACAAACACACACCCTCACACATGACAACACACAAGGCAAGATAACATACAGGAGGAACACACAGATCCATAAACCGTGACAGGACTAGAAAGCAGGAAATTGTTACCAAAAATGTCTTTAAGGGGAAGGGCCTTAATTATTAACTTTGATCCGTTTAGAGCCGCACCTGCTGGAGTTTTAGAGAAAATAGAAGGCAAAATGATTTTTTTTTCTGGAATAAATTATATTGGGTACCTAAGGCTGTGCTATATCTTCTAAAAGAAGAATGTGGAGAATGTGTTATTGATTTGAAGAGTAGAAAAGCAGCTTTTAGGCTACAATTTGTGCAAGTTTGTGGATGTGGTTTTGGAAAACTTTTTGGTGGATGAGTTTTGGAAAGGTCCTTGCCTTCCCTGGACTGTTCAAAATTTGAATTAAAGTTCATCTCTATAGGAGATTGTCAGAAAAGCTTGGTGTTTAGTGAAGAACAAAAGAGTGTCTCCCAAGTCTCTACATTGGTTTTTAGAAGAACCACTAATCGATGGTGCATATTTAGACCTATGTGATGATAAATCACCTGGTTTATAACAGCTGCTTTTTAATGCAAAGATGGTAAAAATGAAGAACCTAATAATAGAAGTGCTGGGGAAACTCAGGACAATACTGATGCAGTTGTTTAAAGACTGAGTATAAGATCAACAATGAAAGTTAATCTCTTGCTTAAAAAATCGAGAGAGACTGAATCAAGAATTTATGCTATGATGGATGTTTTTTAAAGTTTGATCATACAACAAACTCTTTCAGGAATGGAAAACTTTTCACAGACTTCAAAGATTACAAGAGACTATGTTCTTATTCAGTCTGTATGAACTTGCATAAAATTTGTGTAAAAGTGATAAATAATGAAAAATTACAATGTGTAGATATGCCCTAGGGAGTGCATTTAAGTGTTTGAACAAAGACTGTCTTTGGTTTTAAGTATGGATAAAAGAAAAAGGGTGTTTTGTTAAATTATTTATAAGAACAAGCAAAACTGTTTTTAGTATATGGATATGGTGTAGAAGGCAGAAGATTTTGCATGTAACCATTTAATAAGTTGACTTTTAAATGTCTTATAAGAGCAAGGATAAGGCATGATTTAAATATTTTTTTAATCCATGAAAATGACAAGTTTGAAGGCATTTGGAGTATAAAAATGTATATGGGAGTATAAAAATATGTTGTCTTGAGTTAAAAATAATGTATTGCTTTTGTTGTTGTTTTTTTGCTGAGAACATTGCATAATTTGGAACTGTTTTGCCTTAATGAAATGTTATGTTGTTTAAAAGTTTGTATTGAATAAAGGTGTTAAATTTTTTTATTCCCTCTCATTGTGGACCTTCGACTTGATGCCTTGTTTGTGTGGTAATGTTTCTTTTTCTCCTCTCTCAGCCTTTTAAAGTGATACTTGTGGATTCAGACACGAGTGCATTGTTCTGCAGTGTCTGTTCTTCAGAAGTTCAGGTCCCACACAATACAAGCACAGTCAGAAACCAGTCGATCTTTGTGCCTTCCTCAGCAAATTAAATGAAATCAGCAAATGTAGCATTATATTGTATTTTTCTCTATCTGGATTCTTTCCTTTTTCATTGCCCTTCACTCACTGCTTTTTGACTGTGTCCTATGTTTGTGTTGTTCGGAC
Organism: Danio rerio; assembly: GCF_052040795.2. NCBI lineage: Eukaryota > Metazoa > Chordata > Actinopteri > Cypriniformes > Danionidae > Danio > Danio rerio. Next base: position 29,899,754 of record NC_141025.1, on the reverse strand, counting down.
CTTGATGACTTGTCTGAAATACACTTGATAATCACCTCATGAGTCAATTCCTCCTCTTCATCTTCCCCTAAGTGCTTTGTCATTTAATTGCCATCTATTATTCTGTTGATGGTATTTTTCAAGACACTTTTTTGTCAATCTTTTTCCTCTATTCTTTTTGACATCTAAAAATACACATAAATTGATCGAAGTTTACAGATTATGAGTCATTGAAAAACACCAACAATATATTTTAAGATGGCATTTCAGTCCTTAATTAATTAAATATATCAGTTAAATACTATTGTGTTTGCATTGTAGTAGACATGATATATTTTATATTACCAAAATGTGACAATGTTTGGGAATATAGCACCTTTTTATATTTGGTGGATCAAATTTTCAACACTTTTTTTTTTGTAACATAAGGAATGAGTAATTATGCTTTTTCAATAAAAAAAAAACATTTTATTTAATAAAATTTGTAAAGATAAAAATTGTATTTCAACTATCACAACTTGCTATTAGGAAATAGTTTCTAGCCAAAAAGCATATTAGTAATTCAATGAGAGCAGCCATTTTGAAAAGGTAAAGAAAAGCCCTTCCAATGTCTGCAGTGTCATGAAAAAAAAAAAATTATTAGTCATCCAGTTTTTAATATTTACTGCACATAAAATATACATATACAATTTGTTTTGTCGTCATTTAACTATCAATGAAAAGCGAACTAACTGTGTATTTGTATTGTTATATTAGCTAGTAGGTTTTTCATTTGGGTTGACAACTTTCCCAAAGAAAAGGATGTTGTCATTTGTTTGATCTGTGATAAAGATCATGAATGGACGATCAAAACTCAAAGTACTCAATGGGCTGTAGGACAGTTGTCTGAATTGAACTGTTGTCACTGCTGCTGCGGTGGTTCCTTTCTCATCGATATCCAGAGTGGCTTTATGCACAACCTAAAGTCAATAGATTATATTTACAATAAAATATTTAAATAGATTGTTTTATTGAAAGCCATTTTTAAAAAGTTTCCCAGAACACTGGGAAAGGGCATTTTAGAAAACAATGTTGTGTGAATGTACCCATTTGGGGATTTGAGACTTTACCTTTGAAATGAAGATCTTTTCCTCTGAAACTCCTGTAAAGTCTGCTTTATCTGAAAACATATCAGCCATTCCCATTCCTTTCAAAATATCATTCAGGAAGTATGATGTTTTCAGAGAAAGCTTGGGGACGTAGATGTCAACTTTTCTGCAAGAAAAATAGAAGTCACTGGTTAAAGATGACTGGGTAATCCATTTGATAATTGCACTATACTTAAACCACTTGAATGAAAAAATCGAGATGTTCTTAATATTGATGAAGACAAGAAACCTTTCAAAAGCACTTCTCTTCCACTTTTCAATGTGTTGTCTAGAGATTGTCATCTCTAGATCTTCTATGGTTTTTCGCCCCATGTGAACATCTGGAACAGCCAGAAACATGGAGAAGGAATCGTTGTAGTCAAGACAGAGTACTTTAATGGACAGTTCAGCATCATAGTAGACTTTGAGGTATTCATACTGGTGCATCATTTGCACTGGAACGGTGGTCTTATCATCTATATGAAATGTACTCTCACAGGTTTTTTCTGGGTTAAAAGGCTTGTCCCATTTTCCTACAGAAAAAAAAGAGGAATTATTTAAGAAAGTCTAATTTTTCTAAACTCTAACAGTTTGACTGTGCATTTACCTTTAAAATATATGTATGTGAGAAGAAACATCAAAGTATCCTTTTCCAGATCATCGACAGCTTGATTGATTTTTCCATGTGTTTTTTCCTCCACATATTTATTAATTTGATCGACTGTTTCTTTGACCCTGAAATCTACAGTGAAGCCATCAGTGTGGTAAAACTCCTTCATGTCCTCCAGAAACTTGGAATGAGGCTTAAATCGGTCGCTTGCATAAAGAGCAGTGCCGATATCGATGTCCACTCCTGTCCTATTGCCGATGTCTTCCAGGAGACTGTGAAACAGCTGGTGCATTTCCTCAGTGCTGAAGATTGCACTGTTGTAGCCAATGCCACTGAGAAGCTGCTGTTTGGTGTCTCCACCGGCTCCTAAAGTAAGCTTAGAAAGGGCCATAGACACAGTGAACGGAGAGAAGAAGATGTTTTTGGACTGATAGTCAGGCGATTCTATAAGCCTCTTGTACAGGTGAAAAGCGAAATCGTTGTTAATGTTTATCAATGACGGGAGTTTAGCGCTAATGGGAGGTTGTTGTAAAGTCTCTTGATTCCCACAGACAACTATTGCAAAACCACAAATCCACAAAAATACACCGTTCTGTTCCATGATCTTGAAGTCTCTGAGAAGAAATTTAACAGAGTTTAGCAACATGTTGGTGACAATGAGGACATGTTTATGACAGTTTGACGCATCAGTAACGATGAACAACTCATCATACTGCTGTATTTTCTGTCTTCTAATGTTCATCCAAAAGATCAGATTTACATACATTATCAAACACAATTATTCAATAATTCAGAAATCAAGCACAGAAATGTCCTACCTCTTCAGACAGCTGTTGTTCCTCTTTTCTAAAACTAGACTGAGTTATAAAGCCTGAGCTCTTACAGTTTGTTTGATCCTAAAACAACCTTTAGTCTGTTTACTTTTTTTTTACTTTAATAAGAAAATAAATTATTAACCTTTAAGAAAGTCCTCAAATCAGCAGTCAATAAATGGTCACAGGCCATCAGCATTTAACCTTAATGAGGAGAAGACTGTACATTTTGCACTTGTTGTATCTGTAATCATTTTTCAGTCTAATCACATCATTATTTAATTGAATTGTGTTTATGAATGTATTATGAAAATTAATTTGGGATTTACTGTACTAAAAGTGTAGTAACGGTTTTAGTGCATCAAATCTGATTTGTAAAACCACAGTTTGATTACAAGTACCAAGCTATTCAATTTTAAAAATAAAAGCGTTAACATGTCATTGATGTTGATAAGGTAAAGGGTCTAATGGAAAGGTCATCACAGCTGACCAATCAGCAAATATTATTTTATATAAAATATTTTGATTACCCAATAGACGACCTATATTATTATGCAATTGGTTTAAAGGGTGCATGTCAGCAAATAAGTGATAAGCGACATTGATCCACTTTCTGCACAAATACACACAGATGATTGTGTGTGGGCTGGGTTAAGGAAAGGAAAGCCATTGACCTTCAAGATTAGCAAATCATTTATATAAAAAAAATTTGACTGTTATATGGCAGCATAACACCAGTTTGTTTTTTAAAGAGCCCATATTATACATGAAATAGGGTCATATCTTGGTTGTAAGGGTCTCTAACAACAGTCTAATATGCATGCAAGGTTAAAAAACACTTTCATGGTCTCATAGTCTGCATTTATTTTTACCTAATTATTCCAGAGACTCCCGTATGAATCGTCCAGTGATTCATTTGTTCCCAAACCCCTCCTTAGCGCGAAGCTAATCTGCGCTGATTGGACCGATGACAGCCTGTTGCGATTGGTCGACTGCCTTCAGTCAGAGTGAAAAGCCAAACAGCTAATCAGCAATATAAAAGTAATCACAGTTCATACACGCTCGATAGTGTAGGCATGGATTTTAGCTGCCAGTTAGTCAATGTAAATACAGACGATGGACTTGAAAATTCAGACGACTATTTTATTGAGCAAAAACTCCAAAAACTGTCGAGGAAATCACATAGCTTGTTTCACTCTGCTCTTTTCACAGACACACACACACACACACACACATTGCCCTCGTCCTTGCGCGTGCGCACACACACACAAACACACACACATACCTCCGGACGACAGCGCACGTGCACACACACACTACCCTCGTCCACGGAGCTCCGTAAACAAAGCAGCACGCGTCGCGTTTTTAACGTGACTTTGCACGCGATAAGAGAATATAGCCAGTTAATCTGATACAGTACACGCGATTACAAGTAACAAATCACAACTAAATACATTTGCAAGCTAGAGTAAACGAGGCAACTTTAATCGCTCGTACTTACACTTGAGAAATGGAGGAAGAAACCTATCCTGACATCCAGCAGTAAGTTACTCTTCCTTTAACTGATCCTTCCTTTAACAAACGCAGATGAAGTATTCTTTGTAGCATGTAGTTTCCAGTAGTTTCCAACTGCTGGGTTATAATGCTGAGGTTTCATCTTTGGGTAGAGACTAGATAATATCCATCTGCAGTGTGACTTCAATCGACCGGCATGTTTGTGTGCGTGTGTTTGTGGGTGTGTGTGTGTTTGTGGATGTGTGTGTGTGTCTGGGTTTCTGTGTCAGAGGGCGGGGCCTCAGGTTTGAAATCTCCCGGGTTTGCGCGTGCACGTGAATAACTTGGGTTTCGTTCGTACATCATGGCGAAACACCTAATGACTCGGTATCAAGGCGACTCATTTGAAGCTCTATGAGTCGACTCTTTTTTAGATGAATCAACCGTTTTAAACACTGTACTCTTACAGATTTAAGCCTTAGCTGGATACTTCACTTCACTTAGAGCTGTGTTACACACTATATGAATAATACCATAATATGAACCATAATATGGGCTCTTTAACACCAAAGAGGATTTGTGTTGGTGAAAGTTGTTGGAAAATTAAATAGGTGTTATTATTTACTGCATGGTTACTTTCTGATGTGTGGCTCAGTGGTTAGCACTGTCGCCTCAAAGCAAGAAGGTTGGTACTAAAACCCGGTGCCATTATAGCACCGGTACCTTTTGACCGGTATGTACCAGATCAAATCCGTAAGCTAATGTAATTTCATAACGCAAATCTTAAATTCATGCCAACCAACAAATGATCAAAGAAAATATATTAATGTATTTCAAATATACAAAATATGAATTGATGTTTACTTTAAACTTAAATTATATTGTTCTATTCAAATAATTTTTAAAAAGATTTTGTCAAAAACAGATTTTTCTAGAGTCATACACCATTTTGTGGCCAAAAAGTATTGGTTCAGGCACCATTTTGGCACTGGTATAGTTTTAAAAGTATAGATTTAGCACCGGTATCAACTTACCAGTAACAATTACTGACAAAGTCCCTGTCAAAGTCTGAAAAAAGTCCCATACATTAGTAGTCTTTGGTGCTCCTTCCTTTAATAGCAAATGGCCGATGAGTCCTGCGTTGCAGCCAAGCGGCAACCTCCCGCTCTCCCTCAGGAAGCCAATACAGAAGCAACTGAAGCGTCCAGGTTACGTACGTAACCCACGTTCCCCGAATAGGGAACGGAGACGTGTATCTGTATAAACAGACTTTGGGAGTGCTTTAGACGACCAATCTTTTCTGAAGATATAAAAACGGGCCAATGAAATGCCAATTGAATTGGCGGAGCTTAGCTCCACAGCTGAAACTGATGAGCCAATAAGGGCTATATTAGTCGGCTGTGTGAGTTAGCTCGTCAGAATTTTGCCTGCTGAAGAGCCGATCCCTCAGCTCCCAGCTGGAGACTCAGGTGCTGTGGCAGTGGAGACACACGTCTCTGTTCCCTATTCAAGAAACATGGGTTACATACGTAACCTGGATGTTCCCGCGCTAATGGCACCAACGGATCGATTGATGACGTGCCAGCGGAGGGGCAGCCCGGGATGGGAGTGCTCATCCCGGGAAGCAAAGCGTCCCGAGGAAGAGCTGAAAATAAGAGAATTTCTCTTACCTTCCTCCCTGGATTCCGCGGTGAGGCCAGAGTGAGAGAAAGGAGTCCGTTCTGCTGCACTCTGAGGGCCTGAGGCGAGGTGTCTTGGCGCTGCGAGCTGGAAGGCAGAGCATCCCAGACTGGCAGTACTCGGGTTTGCGCATCCGTAGAGAGAGGAAACTGCTCTTTTGGAAATTTGGTTGCCGTTAGCCCGGAGGCCGGCAACGATGAGTTTAGAGTCATTGAGGACTGATGTTATAATCCTCGGCCCCCCACAAGGAAAGAGCAGGTCCCCTCTTCTCCGAATGGGCCGTCCCGAGAATGGTTCGCGGTCCGTTTACCGGACTTAACGGCGCCCTGGGGCGGTGGCGTCGCAGTCCCGTGGGAGGCTCGGCATTGCCGGTGGAGCGGGCAGCGGAAGCGGAGCAGATGTTGAAGCCGCGGGTGGACGCCCTCGGCAAGGAGCTGCCGCAGCAGAAGGGGCAGTGGGAAGAGCAGTTTTCCGAGCCCGCTGATCGATGACTTCACCCATCGCCTTGGACTGCTCTTTCACCGCGGGGAATTCCTGGGTGAACCACCCAACGGTGTCGCCGAAAAGGACAGCCTGGGATATGGGAGCGAGCTTTGTCAACGTCACTCATATCAGCCAAGCTCAGCCATATGTGCCGTTTCTGGACCACTAATGTGGCCATCGTCTTCCCCAGGGTACGAGCAGCCAATTTGGTGGTCATGAGAGCATAATCGGTTGTGCGGAGCTCATGCAGCAAGCCTGGGGGAGAACCTCCCTCCTGCATCTCGGCCAGCTTCTCGGCTTGGTAGTGTTGATAGGTGGCCGTAGCGTGCAGAGCGGAGGCGGCCTGACCCGCAGCAGAGTAGGCTCTGGCCATGAGAGACTCAGAGAAACTGCACGCCTTGGAAGGGAGTTTGGGCGAATCACCACAAGTTGAACGGCTAGCACGCTCCCCCAGGGGAACCACCTCATATCCCCTGGCAGCTCCATCATAGAGGGAGGTGAGAGCGGGAGCGCACGAGGACCGGGCAGAAAAAGGTGCCCTCCATGCCTGCGTGAGCTCTCTGTGTACCTCAGGGAAGAAGGGGACGGGGGGTCTAGAAGGCTTCACCTTCACCCCCACATAGCACCCATCTAAGCGGTCCGGCCGGGGTTCTGGGAGACAAGCCATCTCCAGCCCCACGGCCGAAGCAGCCCAGGATAACAGAGCTAACATGTCCAATTATAGATCCGTAACCATACTGACAACCCCGCAGGGTGGCAGGGGGTCCGGACTTTCCTCGGAGCATGTCAGCCCGCCCTCCAATGCAGCGATGGATGTCACGACCCCGATGTCATCTAATGCAAGCACGGCCAGCCCGGAGGATAGACCAGCGCTCACACTCGAAGCAGAAACAGAGCGCACTCGAGGGGAGCGAGGGGTCCGCGGGCCCGAAGGCGACGGATTAGCCCCCACTGTAATTCTCAGGTCTACCCGACTGCTAACTGCTTGGCGGGAAGCAGCAGGGGTGACTTGCCCCAATAAAAGAGCTCACTGCGACCCTTAGTTGCGCAACAGTCAAGCCATCGCAATGTGAGCAAGAACTGTCCGCGAGCACCACATCAACACGTTGGACCCCCGAACATGTGACGAAATACTCGTGCCTGTCATCCAGGGCGAGGAAACCACCGCATCCAGAAATGCACGGTTGAAACGACATCTTTAAAAAGACGTGCTGTACGACCGTGTGCTATCTTAGGGAATTCTGCTTTTTCAGTAAACTGCTCTTTCAGATCACCAGCGAAACGCCAAGGGGACGAGACACCCAGCTTCTCCCACACTGGTGAAGGTAAGGCTTTCTTCAATGTTGGAAGTCAGCTCAGCAGAAGGGTTCTTCAGTCTCAGATCGGGTCTGAAGCAACAATTCTGACGAGCTAACTTACACAGCCGACTTACACAGCCAATTGGCATTTCAATGGCCCATTTTTATATCTTCAGAAAAGATTGGTTGTCTAAAGCACTCCCAAAGTCTGCTTATACAGTTACACGTCGAAGTTCCCAAATGAAGGGGAACAGCAATTCATCGAAAATCCGCTAGTCCTGGCTCCATAATAGAGCAACATTTCTATTGAGCCCACCGTTAGTATGGCCAACTTTACAGCAGAAAAAAAGTTGTTTACAGCCTGGTACAAAGAACGATTTTGGCATATATAGCCAATATTACCCTTCATGACAAATGTGAGAGGGGGGAATTTTTTTTTTATAACTCATCCGTTTCCATTATATTAGGCCATATTAAGTTTGCATAATTAAAGGCCTGGCCACTTGAATGACAGCTAGGTCTCACTGGTCGCCGTCTCTTCACCTCAGCTGACTCCAGCAGATTAGCCCCTGGACTCGGCATATTCATCGTATTTTTGTTTCAAGAGTTCACACTTAGATATGCTTAGCATTATAGCAGGTTTGGCATGCTGTCCCGGGAGAGAACCCTGAGCTCGGAGATATTTGAGCCCAGGGCTCCCGCCCGGTCAATAAGCATATCAGAGGATCCGAGATCAGGAAGGTCTCGATATTTCCCCCTTTTAGAAGAGGGAAAGAAAGGAGGAGATGGGGTGGAAGGGGGGATTCTTCCAAAATGAAGATAGGGGAAAAAGTTAGGGAGTGATCCATTTATAGTAGGCTAGGATCACTCGGATTGGATTATTACTGATTACAAATGAGTGGCCAGCTGTGCTCAATCATATCACGTGCTCCTCTCGAAATTAGTTTATGAAACTTCACTTCAAGAGTTCACACTTAGATATGCTTAGCATTATAGCAGGTTTGGCATGCTGTCCCGGGAGAGAACCCTGAGCTCGGAGATATTTGAGCCCAGGGCTCCCGCCCGGTCAATAAGCATATCAGAGGATCCGAGATCAGGAAGGTCTCGATATTTCCCCAAAAAATGCCTTTGACTCGGGACAGCATCCGCGTATTTCGAAGAATACTACCCCCAAAGGCTAGAAAGTTTTTTACTATATCCGGCTGCTGGATATAGTGATTTAAAGAACAGAAGAAAGAGTAGGGGGCTCCAGATGTAGCAAAGTTTGAAACAGACTCTAGTTGGAGCCTGAGCGGGGGAAGGGCTTGGGGGATACTAGTGAAGGTGGGCCAGAAGGGGTGGGCGGGGTTGGCTCGTAAAGAGTCAAGAAAAATGCTCGAGGAACACTCCGAATGGAGATAGAGCGGGGAGTGACAGCGCTATATATAAATATATATATGCATATATGAGAGTATATACATATATATAAATATATAATGGGGTAATCTAAGGCCTGGAGGGGGTGATCAAGAGATTTCTGAGAGTCAGAATGGACGCTGCGGGAGTTGGGTGCAGCAATTTTTTGTTTAATTTGCCATCTCCAGCAGAAATCGTGATTAATGATTTGGGCGGTGGAGATTTCTGCTAGAGGGTGATTGGCAGTTGGTGAACTCCTGCTGGAGTTGATGCTCGAGGAACACTCCAATTAGAGATAGAGCGGGGAGTGGCAGCGCTCTATATAAATATATATCTATAAACAAAGTCCATAGATATATATATATAATGAGTTTCAGTGGCCTGGGGGGGGCAGTGACTGACCCCTGCGGGGGTCGGCGCCCGGGGAACAGGGCAAGCTGGCCTTCTCTATCAGGAGTTTGGGAAAGAGGATTTGGGCGGTGAAGACTCCTGTTAGAGGGTGACGGGATGAGTTAGGTGCTCGAGGAACACTCCGTTAGGAGATGGAGCGGGGGAGTGACAGCGCTATTATAAATATATATCTATGTACGGGTGTATATAGATATATATATATAAAAAGATTGCTAAGGCCTGGAAGGGGCGGTGAGACGACCCCTGCGGGGGTCGTAGCTCGGGGTAACACTTCTGCGGAAGTCAGAGCTTAGGGGGGGGCAGGGTCTGGCAGGAGTCAGGAAACAGGAAGGGGCTGTGAAGATTCCTGCAGAAAATGGCCGGGGTGGCGGGGTGACAAGTGGGCTTGGATGAACTCCAATACTATGTTATTGGGGGAGAAAACTGATGGTACTCAGTCTAGAAGGAAGGAAAAGAGGAAGGGAAGGTGGCTGGGTCATGCCCTCGCCCTTGGATAGAAGTAGGTTGATGACTGGCGAGAGTCCTCTGGGCATCTCTAAGGTGCCTTTGGCTGAGACGGATGTATGCTTTGAAGGCATCGGATGACCATCTTCCCAGAGTCTGAATCTGTTGTTGTGAGAGCCCTTTTTGAGATGCTGTGGTGGCTGCCCCTATCCTAAATGAGTGACTGGAGTATGAATCTGAGGGAAAGCCTGAGAGACTGAGAACTGCCTTGAGGTGTCTTTGAAACCAGAAACGTGATGCTGGGCGATTAGAGTCATCTACAAATAAGGGGGAAAAAGGGCTCGGGTTCTGTGTTTTCCTAAAGAGTAGAAAGGCCTTGAGTGTTTGAAATGGAAGTGTGGGTGAGGGGAGGTCGAATATATAGATGAAATGACCCTTGCGTGTCTGGTCTGTTTTGCTTTGTTTTATGAGGAAAGAAAGAGTTCCCTCATCTAACAAAGTAAGGTCTGAGATGGTAGGGTGAATGTATGGATCAAATTTAGAAGTTATGGTGAATTCAGAGCATCTAAGAAATCCAAAAAAAGCCAGATTAAACATGGCATCCAGAGTGCGATCTGTATTTGTAGAAATATAACCTTTGCGGAGGGTAGAAATGCATTTGGAGAGGACTCTTTGTGTAATGGGAAGCCTAGGGTCTGGGGGGGAGGGATGTACTTTCTGGATGCCTTTAATAAGAAGGCCTGTTTGGGGGTTAGAAATTGATTCAGCTGGGGAGCCATGTATCAATTTGTGAAAGAAATTAATCCCGCTTAAGTAACTCTTAATAGTGCTAGCTTGAATGTTTTTGGAAGTGTGTAGGTATGTGATAAAAGATGTAATGGTGAGGAGGGAAAAATTGGGAAAACTTGTGTTGTATTGGGTGTGGAACTTTTTGAAAGCGCTCCATGCTGTGAGATAAGTCTGTATAGTTCTAGGGGCTACTGCTTCTAGAATGAGGGAGATGGATGCTTGGTGTAAGTTATGCATGGGATGATTCAGGGCAATATCATCTCTGAATATGGAGGGATGGGAGTAGGATGTGGATCCGCTTCTGGGGCCAACTGCCGAAATCTCTGGAAGGAAAAACGAGAAAGAGAGTCAGCAATTTGATTTTTGAAACCAGGTACATGTTTTGCAGTAATGATAAACTGTTTTTTAGCTGATGTCCAAACTAGACGATGAATGAAAGGCATTAAAGTAGGGAAATGAGAACGCCCTTTGTTAACACATTGAACAGCTGCTTCATTATCACTGTGAATTAGAATGCTGGAAGCAGACCATTCGTCACCCCAAATGATAGTTGCGGCCACTAGGGGGTATAATTCAAAGAGAGCTGATGATTGAGAGGGCAATGGGATTTCTAGCATTTGTGAAGGCCATGGAGAAGCAAACCAACGACCCTGGTAATAACCTCCAAACCCTACAGAAGGGGCAGCATCGGTGAACAGATGGATGTCTATAGGAGCTAACACCAGATCGCTATAGAAAAATGAACAGCCATTCCAGCATTTAAGGAAGGAAATCCAAAGGCTGAGTTCCCTCCGGCAAGCTTCAGACAGGGGGATAGTTTCTTCTAGACCGTTAATGGAAGCTGCAGTTTGGAGGAGGTGAGAGACAAAGGGGCGACCTTGAGGAATTATGCGCATGGCAAAATTCAAGTGTCCCAGGATGGACAAAAGTTCGCGTTTTGTGCAAATTTGCTTCTCAAGGAAGATGGATGAAAGGAAAATGATTCGATCAATTTTTTCCTTAGGAAGTGAAGCTTGGAAGTTTTTAGAATCCAGCTTGATTCCTAGGAACTCAAGAGAGGTGCTAGGGCCGGCCGTTTTTTCCTCAGCTAGAGGGATGCCGAGATTAGCGAAGACTTTCTGAGTAATCGCTAACTGTCTTGCGGGTGGCTCACTAGGAAGGGAAATGATGAGAAAGTCATCTAGTAAGTGGATGAGATGCGACACGCCATAATTATTAGTGAGAATCCAGCATATAGCCTCCGAAAGCATGTCAAATATTTTGGGGCTACTTTTGCATCTGAAGGTTAAACGGACTGCAAAGTAAAATTTGGATCTCCAATTAATGCCAAACAAATGCCAGAAATCGGGATGTAAAGGCATTATTTTAAATGCGGAGGAAATGTCGACTTTAGCAAGCCATGCGTTACGACCAACTGATTTGATTAAACAAATTGCCTGATCGATATCATGGTAATTGAGCAAGAATTGGTCTGATTCAATTAGGCTATTGATACTTGAAAAGGTGGAGTTATGGGGGGATGATAGATCAATTATGAGTCGTTTTTTTGTCAGAAAATTTTCTGGTGGCAACACCGATAGGGCTGATGCGAAAAGAGCTGAATGGGGGGGTGGAAAAAGGACCGATCATAAATTTGTTGTCGATCTCTTTTTTGATCAATTGATCTACAACTTCTGGTTCAGCAATGGCAGATTGTAAATTTGGGCAAGCGAGGTTGTAAGAGGGCAGGGTCAAAACACCTGGGTGGAATCCATAGGATAAACCTGAAATGAGAAATTCAGAAAGGTTAGGGTCAGGATGAAAACATAATTCAGATGCAATTTGAGACACATTGACAGGAGTCGATAAATAATTTCTTGATTTTTTTATTAGCCTTCAGGATTGGGCAAACTAGTCGGGCGTGCGCTCCCCCGCAATAATTGCATGTATGAGGAAACTTGCAAGGGTGACGGAAGCATCTGCCTATATTGAAACTAAAGCATGGGTTAGAGGAGGAAGAAAGCTGAGAGGAGGTAAGAGAAGGAGGAAGTAGAGCAGGGATAGCTGAAGTAGAAGGACGGGGAACGTAGCTAGTGGATCTTGGGTTAGGGGATTCTTTATCTGAAGAGGGAATAATAAAGGGACAGGAAGTGGTAGGGTGAAGACAGGAACGACAGACCGCGCAGGAAAGATTGCGGCAACCTAGAAAAACCCTGTTGTGGAGGTCAGTGTCCAACGCCCCCCAGTAAGGACACTGATTCCACTGGGTTACTCGGATAGCGCATTTGGCGGAAAATAATTTGTGGTAGGTATAGAAATGAGTACCTCCATAGGAGAGCGCGAGCTCTGAGATGATGGCCATGTAGTCGTTCAACTCGCGCCTCCTATGGGGGAATACAGAGCAAATAATGTCAGTGAATCTAGAAAATGCTACCTGAAATTCTGCTAACGAGAGAGTACGTGATTGAGTGGTGTTTGAAGATTTGAGCGTGAGTGTGAATTCGCCGCAATCCACCTGTCGTTCTGCCGTAGGGGGTGTAATGGGTGAAAGGAGTGATGAGAGATCGATGTCAGCACCTGATAAAATGAGGTTTTTTGCAGCATTCGAGACGGGTGGTGGTTCCAGGACTGTAGCGTTGTGTGGCACTGGGAGGAGGTTGGCTGTGAAAAGGTTGTACGGGGGGTGTGATGAAGAAATTTGTGAAGGGACAGTGGGATGTTGAGCTGCATCAGTGCTGGAAGAGTGAGTGAGTGCTTGGTGAAGGGAAGGGGGAGGGTTATAGGGGGGAATGCTAGAGAGAGTAAAGGGGTTAGAGAGAGGTTGAGCGTTGTGAATGGAGCTAGAGGTGGTATGAATGAGCTGTGTAGATGTACGAGGGAGATTAGGTATGGGGGGCTGAGAATGAGAATGACTGATGGCAGTGGTGTGTAATGGGGGGCTAGGGGTGGAGCTAGAGTGTGGAGCTGGAGGCCAAGTGAGAGAGGTGGTGAAAGGCTGGTTAGCATGTGATATAGTGGAAATATTGGCGAGAGGTGTTTCTGTGTGTTGAAATGATATGGCTGGGGTGGTCCGGCTTTCTTGAATGTGTGGTCTTGATGCTTTCTTGCTGGTAGTTGAACTTTTCTGGGTGGCTTTCTTTGATTGTCCTGGGTGAGAAAGTTCAGTCTGTGAAGTAGAATGTTGAGGATAGGGGGCGTGGCGAGAGCGGGAGGATCTTGCATTGTCCGTGGTGGGCGTGGTTTGTGGAGCGTGACGTGACCGGGAAGATCTTGCGGCGTCCATGGTGGGCGGGGATTGAGGAGCGATAGCGGAGTAGAGTTTCAGGAGATCAGCTTTATTGCATCGTGGAGGTATGTGGATTCCTGCATCTGAGAGGTTTTTCCGGAGCTCAGGGATGGTAATCTTGTTGGAGACGTGAGATGATGATCTGGCGGAGGCATACGAGGAAGCTGGTGAAGGTAGGTGACGGCTTGGTGTTATTGGAGACGGAGAAATCTGGCGGCGTTGTGTAGTTGCGGCGCGGATTGGCCTGCGGCCTCTCACAGGGGCATCGGCTTCGGGTTCCTTTGTTTGCGGGGCTGTGTAGCGTTGTGCCGCGGCGGGCGTGTCGGGGAGAGCGGAGCTCTCGCTGGTGGTTAAGGCGTTGTTGTTGTTGCTTGTTGGTTCCATTATGTCGATTTATTTGTTGGATGCAAAGTTGTTAGACTGCTGGCAGGCTGGCTTGCTTGCTTGTTTGTTGTTTGTTGTTTGCTGGTTGGTTGGTTGGTTTGTTGGTTTGTTGGTTTGTCAAGCTTCGATTGCAGTTGCACGTTCTTGGCTTTTGGTCTTCCAAAATGAAGATAGGGGAAAAAGTTAGGGAGTGATCCATTTATAGTAGGCTAGGATCACTCGGATTGGATTATTACTGATTACAAATGAGTGGCCAGCTGTGCTCAATCATATCACGTGCTCCTCTCGAAATTAGTTTATGAAACTTCACTTTGTTTAAAGTGGCTTTACACAGTGAGTTGCCTTATGGACTTCTTACAAGTTTTCCTCCTGTAGTAAAACGTCATAAGAACAATGTTTAGTGGCTCAGTGTATTACAACAGTGTTTTTAAAAGTCTAAACACTTTATTGATAAAGTGTACAACCAAGCACATGTGGTTAGAACACAAACGAGTCACAGGTAATAAAGTATTAAGCGTTTTCCCGAAGTAAAGTCTGTCTAGCCAGGTCCAAGCAAAATGCCAGCAGGTGTCTGTAGCTCCGCTCACTCTCCGCCTCTTTGCAAAAGAAGCCAAGGATACCAAAAATGGCCAGTGATCAGAAACCTATGGGTGACGTCATGGATACTACGTGCATATATTTTACAGTCTATGGTTGCAGCGTAGGTTATTGTATAAAAAAAAATGACAGAAACAAACACAGCACTATGTGACTAGTGAACCACCACCCCCCTCTTCTTTGTAAGTGTCTGAAGGGAAAGGCGCTTTCACATTTTACCATCTGGTATTGCTTATTTGGTGTACTGTGTCGACATCGATGCATTCAGGCAAAAGATCCAACACGACTCATTTATTAAATGTATATGCTGAATCACTGGTATGTTGTGGTTTTGAGTCACCTTTATTTTATTTTCAAGATCTGAGGTGAAATACTCTGCTGCTGCTGCAACAAATGTCATTCAAAATGACATTCAAACTCACAAAACTCTTAGCATTTAACACTAAATAAAGCACATGGGGTGTATCTGAGGTGATCATCAGTTTTCAGTTTTCTGTTGTTCAGCTGCAGGAAACAGAAGCCGTCTCTAATATATCAATTCAAGGAGTTGGTTAGAACAAAAACTAATATGGGAAATATTTCTTCTATCATATGCCGCTGCTTTTATTTAGAACACGGTTTAAATCAACCTTTAGGCTTGATCGTCAGACTCTCTCCTGTTGGTCCTCTATCTGGCAACCTGCGTTTGCATGTACTTTGATCCAGGAATGCAATATCCTAGTTCAACTACTGGGTCAAACTTACATACTGCACCTTTAAGAAAAAGGTTTTGTGTTTTTCTACTGTGAGTGAAGTCCAGCAATTTGTTTTTGTATTGTTATTTTAGCTCCTTATTTTCCATCCAGAGTTGAGTTATTGAACACAAAATGTGTGATGTATGAAAGTAATCAAATCAGTAGTAATACTGAAAATAATACTAAAATCATAGAACAGTTGTCATTTGGTGGGTAAGATTAAATAAATCTCACAAAGCCTGCATGGTACCCTGTGTTGCAAGTCCAGTTTTTTGCATTTTATTTCCCACCATCACCTACATTAGCTGATCCAGCTGTTTTATAACAATAAGAACTGAACTCTGCAGGAAGTCAGCAATATATGGCACAGCAGTTGTTAAATGGTTTCCACCTACTGGTTAACATTGTTTTAACATCTTGTGGGCCACATCATAGTTTTTCATTTGGGTTGACCACTTTCCCAAAGAAAAGGATGTTGTCATTTGTTTGATCCGTGATAAAGATCATGAATGGGCGATCAAATCTCAAATCACTCATTGGGCTGTAGGACATAAATCTTAAATGAACTGTTGTCACTGCTGCTGCGGTGGTTCCTTTCTCATCGATATCCAGAGTGGCTTTATGCAAAACCTAAAAGTAAATCAAACAAACTCCTCTTAAAGTCTTTTAATTGTATATTTAAAACAATCCCTGTCAAAACAATTCCTGTCCTCAAATCTTCAAAAACTACAAAAGTTGCTGCCTGAATGGATTCAGTTCTGATTCACAGAGTCTTATTTTGATTTGACCAAATATTTACCTTGATTAGATTCAGTGAATATAAATTGAAAATAAATGCTGCTCATATTTCAGTAACACTTCAGTTACAGTAGGTCACGATTCCTGCTATTAACTACTGGGTTATTACCTACTATTAAGACATTACCTGTTCATTAGTAGTTATAAAGTATAATCCTATTCTGCATTCCTAATCTTACCCAAATCTAAACACAGCTTTTACTAACTATTATTAAACAGTTGATTTAGTTTGTTAGATTTAGTTTAGATAAGTTTGTTAAGCTGGTAGTGTTAGTTATTGGTTTGTTAATAACAGGAATTGTGACCTTAACTAAATTGTTTTTTTTTTTTAATGAAATGGTAAACATCATGTTAGATACTGTATATAATCTTTTCAGAACTGCAAATCACTGTTGACTTGACTTTTTGACTTTGAATAGAGATGGATTTGAAACTTTACTTTTGAAACGAAGATCTTTTCCTCTGAAACTCCTGTAAAGTCGGCTTTTATTGAAAACATATCAGCCATTCCCATTCCCTTCAAAATATCCTTCAGGGAGTATGATGTTTTCAGAGAAAGCTTGGGGACGTAGATGTCAACTTCACTGCAGGACAAAAAAGAAGTCACTGTGGTTAAAGATGACTGGGTAATCCATATGATGAACGCACTTAAAACACTTTAATGAAACAATTGGGATGTAACTTTGGATTTTAGTTTAGATGTAGACAACCAACCGTTCAGATACACTTCTCCTCCACTTTTCAATGTGCTGTCTAGAGACTGTCATCTCTAGATCTTTGATGGTTTTTCGCCCCATGTGAACATCTGGGACAGCCAGAAACATGGAGAAGGAATCGTAGTCAAGACAGAGGACTTTAGTGGACAGTTCAGCATCATAATAGACTTTGAGACGTTCATACTGATGCATCATTTGCACTGGAACGGTGGTCTTATCATCTATATGAAATGTACTCTCGCTGGTTGTTTCTGGGTTAAAAGGCTTGTCCCATTTTCCTTCAGAAGAAAGAGTGCAATTATTTAAGATCTAATACCATTTCCAGAACTCCAATACTTTGACAATTGTGTAAAGCTTCACATTTACCTTTAAAATATATGTATGTGAGAAGTACCATAAAAGTATCCGCATCCAGATCATCGACAGCCTGATTGATTTTTCCATGTGTTTTTTCCTCCACATATTTATTAATTTGATCGACTGTTTCTTTGACCCTGAAATCTACAGTGAAGCCATCAGAGTGGTAAAACTCCTTCATGTCCTCCAGAAACTTGGAATGAGGCTTAAATCGGTCGCTTGCATAAAGAGCAGTGCCAACATCGATGTCCACTCCTGTCCTATTGCCGATGTCTTCCAGGAGACTGTGAAACAGCTGGTGCATTTCCTCAGTGCTGAAGATTGTGCTGTTGTAGCCAATGCCACTGAGAAGCTGCTGTTTGGTGTCTCCACCGGCTCCTAAAGAAAGCTCAGAAAGGGCCATAGACACACTGAACGGAGAGAAGAAGATGTTTTTGGACTGATAGTCAGGCGATTCTATAAGCCTCTTGTACAGGTGAAAAGCAAAATCGTTGTTCATGTTTATCAATGACGGGAGTTTAGCGCTAATGGGAGGTTGTTGTAAAGTCTCTTGATTCCCACAGATAACTATTGCAAAACCACAAATCCACAAAAATACACCGTTCTGTTCCATGGTCTTGAAGTCTCTGAGAAGAAATTAACAGAGTTTACATGTAGCAACATTTTTGTGACAATGTGTCAGGGTTCAGGAAGAATGAGGGAGTGAGGACTCAAGTGCAAACAGGATGATTTATTGATAATAAAAATAAAACAAAAGAAGAACAAAAACCACCCTGAGGGGGAAAAACATAACTATGACACTAACAAACAAACTTGGCTGGCATGACAAGAGCAGGAACACATGGGGAGTTTAGACGACAAACTGGCACAGAACAGAAAACATGAGGGGATTATAAAGCAAAAAGTAAATAGACACACAGGTGAACATGACAAACTAATAATGAGTTAACAAGGAGGGTGGGACTAGACAATAGACGGGAGAGCGCATGACACAGAGAGACAACACAAGCCATGCGCTCACATAAAACAGGACCAGAACATGCAGCCAATGAGAATACTCATTAACTGCATGTTTATGACAAGACAAGCACAACACTGAAGCACACGACAAAAGCACGTGACCACAATGTAAACACAGAGGCACGTGCTTTGACAAGAGACGCAAGACACTAGCACACGATAGATAAACACCTTACCGTGCGCTCACACATAAGCAACGTGCATGCTTCATCTCAGCGCCAACCAAAACTGAAACCAACTAGACGGAGGCGCAGAGAATAAAGCAGCGCGATGCTGACAGAACAAACACAAACACTAGTACAAGAGCGCGCGCGTCTGAGGGACACTCCGCATACACTTACGACGGCACGCGCACACAGAGACAGAAACAGGACCAGACATGGGTAGTGTCAGAGCTCTGCCACCAAAACAAGAATTTACAAGACCAGAGTGGCAGAACCCTGACACAATGAGGACATGTTCATGACAGTTTGACGCATCAGTGACGATGAACAACTCATCATACTGCTGTATTTTCTGTCTTCTAATGTTCATTTAAAAGGTCAGATTTACATATGTTTATCAAACAAAACAATTATTCAATAATTCAGATCTCAAGCACAGAAATGTCCTACCTCTTCAGACAGCTGTTGTTCCTTTTTTTTCAAACTAGACTAGTCGAGTTATAAAGCCTGTGCTCTTACAGTTTGTTTGATCATAAAACAACCTTTAGTCTGTTTACTTTTTATTTAACTTTAGTTAGAAAATAAATTATTAACCTCCAAGAAAGCCCTCAAATCAGCAGTTAATAAATGGTCACAGGCCATCAGCATTTTACCTTAATGAGGAGAAGACTGTACAGTATGCACTTGTTATATCCGTAATCATTTTCAGTCAAATCCCATTATTATTAAATTGAATTGTGTTTATGGATGTATTATGATAATTAACTTTGGCTTTACTGTACTAAAAGTGTAACAATTTTAGTGTATCAATATAATTTGTATAACCAGTTTTACTACAAACAGAAAGCTATATTTACTGTAGAAAAAAAACTAAAATCTTAAAAATAAATTGAGTAACATGTCATTGACATTGATAAGGTAAAGGGTCTAATGGAAAGGTCATCATAGCTGACCAATCAGCAAATATTATTTTATGTAAAATAATTTGCTTATCTAATAGAAGACCTATATTATTATGCAAATAATTATTATGGTGTAAAGGGTGCATGTCAACAAATCAATGATAAAAAGACATTGATCCACTTTCTGCACACACACATGACTGTGTAGGCTGGGTGAAGTGAAGGAAAGCCATTGACCTTCAAGATTAGCAAATGATTTATATAAAGATATTTGACTGTTATATGGCAGCTTAATACACCAGTTTGTTTTTAACACCAAAGAGGATTTGTTCTGGTGAAAGCTGTTGGAAAATTAAAATAGTGTTATTGTTACTTTCTGATTGTGGTTACTGGTTACTTTATGGTTACTTTCTGATGTGTGGCTCAGTGGTTAGCACTGTTGCCTCACAGCAAGAAGGTTGCTGGCTTGAATCCCAGTTGGGTCAGTTGGCATTTCTGTGTGTAGCTTGCATGTTCTCCACGTGTCTGCGTGGGATTTTTTCAGGTGCTCCGGTTTTCCCCACAGACCTTTTAAATGCACATACTGGGATTTGTTCAGTAAAAGTGTTTCTATCGCAGTTTATGAGCATCTTTTCTGATCGAATAACAAGTTTATCCTACTCAGTTATGCGCATAGGTTTTTGTGCTTTTTTTCAAAAGTTATGTGCATCACGACATTTCCATTAACTTTTTTTATGCGCGAATCCAAAATGAACATAAAAATAGGTGGATGGAAACGTAAGGCTAAGGCGAGAAATACCGCTTCATCTTTAAAAAAGGGAAGGAGACTGACAGAAACTCAGAGTGTAGAGAATTAAACCTGCTCTACAAATGACATTGTAACCCCGTGTCCCAACAACAAGCTACGTGACGAGATTTGCAGTGATAAGCAATTTGGCTGTTTGCATCAGGCGAAACATGACTTTAAAATTTAAATGCAGCCATTCAGAAGCACATAATATACACTCACTCACGAAAGGGTAAGGATTATAATCTATATTTAATACATTTTAAAGCTCTTTAACATTATTAAATGTACATGCTGAATCACTGATATGTTGTGGTTTTGAGTCACCTTTATTTTATTTTCAAGATCTGAGGTGAAATACTCTGCTGCTGCAACAAATGTCATTTAAAATGACATTCAAACTCACAAAACTCTTAGCATTTAACACTAAATAAAGCACATGAGGTGTATCTGAGGTGATCATTGTCAGTTTTCTGTTGTTCAGCTGCAGGAAATAGAAGCCGTCTCTAATATATCAATTCAAGGAGTTGGTTAGAACAAAAACTAATATGGGAAATATTTCTTCTTTTATATGCCGCTGCTTTTATTTAGAACACGGTTTAAATCAACCTTTAGGCTTGATCGTCAGACTCTCTCCTGTTGGTCCTCAATCTGGCAACCTGCGTTTCCATGTACTTTGATCCAGGAATGCAATATCCTAGTTCAACTACTGGGTCAAACTTACATACTGCACCTTTAAGAAAAAGGTTTTGTGTTCTTCTACTGTGAGTGAAGACCAGCAATGTGTTTTTGTATTGTTATTTTAGCTCCTTATTTTCCATCCAGAGTTGAATTATTAAACACAAAATGTGTGATGTATGAAAGTAATCAAATCTTTAGTAAATAAATGAAATAAAATCATATAACAGTTGTCATTTGGTGGGTAAGATGAAATAAATCTCACAAAGCCTGCATGGTACCCTGTGTTGCAAGTACAGTTTTTTGCATTTTATTTCCAGCCATCACCTACATTAGCTGATCCAGCTGTTTTATAACAATAAGAACTGAACTCTGCAGGAAGGCGACTCTAGTAGTCTGCAATATATGGCACTGCAATTGTTAAATGGTTTCCACCTACTGGCTAACATTGTTTTAACATGTTGTGGGCCACATCATAGTTTTTCATTTGGGTTGACCACTTTCCCAAAGAAAAGGATGTTGTCATTTGTATGATCCGTGATAAAGATCATGAATGGGCGATCAAATCTCAAATCACTCATTGGGCTGTAGGACATAACGCTTGCATAAACTGTTGTCACTGCTGCTGCGGTGGTTCCTTTCTCATCGATATCCAGAGTGGCTTTATGCAAAACCTGAAAGTAAATCAAACAAACTCCTCTTAAAGTCTTTTAATTGTATATTTAAAACAATCCCTGTCAAAACAATTCCTGTCCTCAAATCTTCAAAAACTACAAAAGTGCTGCCTGAATGGATTCAGTTCTGATTCACAGAGTCTTATTTTGATTTGACCAAATATTTAACTTGATTAGATTCAATGTAAAAATTGAATATAAATGCTGCTCATATTTCAGTAACACTTCAGTTACAGTAGGTCACGATTCCTGCTATTAACTACTGGCTTATTACCTTCTATTAAGACATAACCTGTTCATTAGTAGTTATAAAGTATAATCCTATTCTGCATTCCTAATCTTACCCAAATCTAAACACAGCATTTACTAACTATTATTAAACAGTTGATTTAGTTTGTTAGATTTAGTTTAGATAAGTTTGTTAAGCTGGTAGTGTTAGTTATTGGTTTGTTAATAACAGGAATTGTGACCTAAACTAAAATGTTTTTTTTTTTTTTAATCGAAGGTTAAACATCAGTTTAGATACTGTATATAATCTCTTCAGAACTGCAAATCACTGTTGACTTGACTTTTTGACTTTGAATAGAGATGGATTTGAAACTTTACTTTTGAAACGAAGATCTTTTCCTCTGAAACTCCTGTAAAGTCGGCTTTATCTGAAAACATATCAGCCATTCCCATTCCCTTCAAAATATCATTCAGGGAGTATGATGTTTTCAGAGAAAGCTTGGGGACGTAGATGTCAACTTTTCTGCAGGAAAAAAAAAGAAGTCACTGTGGTTAAAGATGACTGGGTAATCCATATGATGAACGCACTTAAAACACTTTAATGAAACAATTGGGATGTAACTTTGGATTTTAGTTTAGATGTAGACAACCAACCGTTCAGATACACTTCTCCTCCACTTTTCAATGTGCTGTCTAGAGACTGTCATCTCTAGATCTTTGATGGTTTTTCGCCCCATGTGAACATCTGGGACAGCCAGAAACATGGAGAAGGAATCGTAGTTAAGACAGAGGACTTTAGTGGACAATTCAGCATCATAATAGACTTTGAAACGTTCATACTGGTGCATCATTTGCACTGGAACGGTGGTCTTATCATCTATATGAAATGTACTCTCGCTGGTTGTTTCTGGGTTAAAAGGCTTGTCCCATTTTCCTTCAGAAGAAAGAGTGCAATTATTTAAGAAGATCTAATGCCATTTCCAGAACTCCAATACTTTGACTATTGTGTAAAGCTTCACACTTACCTTTAAAATATATGTATGTGAGAAGTAACATAAAAGTATCCTCTTCCAGATCATCGACAGCCTGATTGATTTTTCCATGTGTTTTTTCCTCCACATATTTATTAATTTGATCGACTGTTTCTTTGACCCTGAAATCTACAGTGAAGCCATCAGAGTGGTAAAACTCCTTCATGTCCTCCAGAAACTTAGAATGAGGCTTAAATCGGTCGCTTGCATAAAGAGCAGTGCCGACATCGATGTCCACTCCTGTCCTATTGCCGATGTCTTCCAGGAGACTGTGAAACAGCTGGTGCATTTCCTCAGTGCTGAAGATTGTGCTGTTGTAGCCAATGCCACTGAGAAGCTGCTGTTTGGTGTCTCCACCGGCTCCTAAAGAAAGCTCAGAAAGGGCCATAGACACACTGAACGGAGAGAAGAAGATGTTTTTGGACTGATAGTCAGGCGATTCTATAAGCCTCTTGTACAGGTTAAAAGCAAAATCGTTGTTCATGTTTATCAATGACGGGAGTTTAGCGCTAATGGGAGGTTGTTGTAAAGTCTCTTGATTCCCACAGACAACTATTGCAAAACCACAAATCCACAAAAATACACCGTTCTGTTCCATGGTCTTGAAGTCTCTGAGAAGAAATTGAACAGAGTTTAGCAACATGTTGGTGACAATGAGGACATGTTCATGACAGTTTGACGCATCAGTGACGATGAACAACTCATCATGCGGCTGTATTTTCTGTCTTCTAATGTTCATCTAAAAGATCAGATTTACATTTATTTATCAAACAAAACAATTATTCAATAATTCAGATCTCAAGCACAGAAATGTCCTACCTCTTCAGACAGCTGTTGTTCCTCTTAAACTAGACTGAGTTATAAAGCCTGTGCTCTTACAGTTTGTTTGATCCTAAAACAACCTTTAGTCTGTTTACTTTTTATTTAACTTTAGAAATAAAATAAATTATTAACCTCATAAGAAAGCCCTCAAATCAGCAGTCAATAAATGGTCACAGGCTATCGGCATTTAACCTTAATGAGGAGAAGACAGAATACAGTACAGTATGTACTTGTTATATCCGTAATCATTTTCAGTCGAATCCCATTATTATTTAATTGAATTGTGTTTATGGATGTATTATGATAATTAACTTTGGCTTTACTGTACTAAAAGTGTAACAATTTTAGTGAATCAATATAATTTGTATAACCACAGTTTTACTACAAACAGAAAGCTATATTTACTGTAGAAAAAAACCTAAAATCTTAAAAATAAATTGAGTAACATGTCATTGACGTTGATAAGGTAAAGGGTCTAATGGAAAGGTCATCATAGCTGACCAATCAGCAAATATTATTTTATGTAAAATAATTTGATTACCTAATAGAAGACCTATATTATTATGCAAATAATTATTATGGTGTAAAGGGTGCATGTCAACAAATCAATGATAAAAAGACATTGATCCACTTTCTCCACAAATACACACAGATGACTGTGTGGGCTGGGTGAAGTGAAGGAAAGCCATTGACCTTCAAGATTAGCAAATGATTTATATAAAGATATTTGACTGTTATATGGCAGCTTAATACACCAGTTTGTTTTTAACACCAAAGAGGATTTGTTCTGGTGAAAGCTGTTGGAAAATTAAAATAGTGTTATTGTTACTTTCTGATTGTGGTTACTGGTTACTTTATGGTTACTTTCTGATGTGTGGCTCAGTGGTTAGCACTGTTGCCTCACAGCAAGAAGGTTGCTGGCTTGAATCCCAGTTGGGTCAGTTGGCATTTCTGTGTGTAGCTTGCATGTTCTCCACGTGTCTGCGTGGATTTTTTCAGGTGCTCCGGTTTCCCCCACAGACCTTTTAAATGCACATACTGGGATTTGTTCAGTAAAAGTGTTTCTATCGCAGTTTATGAGCATCTTTTCTTATCGAATAACAAGTTTATCCTACTCAGTTATGCGCATAGGTTTTTGTGCTTTTTTTCAAAAGTTATGTGCATCACGACATTTCCATTAACTTTTTTTATGCGCGAATCCAAAATGAACATAAAAATAGGTGGATGGAAACGTAAGGCTAAGGCGAGAAATACCGCTTCATCTTTAAAAAAGGGAAAAAGACTGACAGAAACTCAGAGTGTAGAGAATTAAACCTGCTCTACAAATAACATTGTAACCCCGTGTCCCAACAACAAGCTACGTGACGAGATTTGCAGTGATAAGCAATTTGGCTGTTTGCATCAGGCGAAACATGACTTTAAAATTTAAATGCAGCCATTCAGAAGCACATAATATACACTCACTCACGAAAGGGTAAGGATTATAATCTATATTTAATACATATTAAAGCTCTTTAACATTATTAAATGTACATGCTGAATCACTGATATGTTGTGGTTTTGAGTCACCTTTATTTTATTTTCAAGATCTGAGGTGAAATACTCTGCTGCTGCAACAAATGTCATTTAAAATGACATTCAAACTCACAAAACTCTTAGCATTTAACACTAAATAAAGCACATGAGGTGTATCTGAGGTGATCATTGTCAGTTTTCTGTTGTTCAGCTGCAGGAAATAGAAGCCGTCTCTAATATATCAATTCAAGAAGTTGGTTAGAACAAAAACTAATATGGGAAATATTTCTTCTTTTATATGCCGCTGCTTTTATTTAGATCACGGTTTTAATCAACCTTTAGGCTTGATCGTCAGACTCTCTCCTGTTGGTCCTCAATCTGGCAACCTGCGTTTCCATGTACTTTGATCCAGGAATGCAATATCCTAGTTCAACTACTGGGTCAAACTTACATATTGCACCTTTAAGAAAAAGGCTTTGTGTTCTTCTACTGTGAGTGAAGACCAGCAATGTGTTTTTGTATTGTTATTTTAGCTCCTTATTTTCCATCCAGAGTTGAATTATTAAACACAAAATATGTGATGTATGAAAGTAATCAAATCAGTAATAAATGAATGAAATAAAATCATTATAAGTTTTTATTTGGTGGGTAAGATGAAATAAATCTCACAAAGCCTGCATGGTACCCTGTGTTGCAAGTCCAGTTTTTTGCATTTTATTTCCCACCATCACCTACATTAGCTGATCCAGCTGTTTTATAACAATAAGAACTGAACTCTGCAGGAAGTCAGCAATATATGGCACAGCAGTTGTTAAATGGTTTCCACCTACTGGCTAACATTGTTTTAACATGTTGTGGGCCACATCATAGTTTTTCATTTGGGTTGACCACTTTCCCAAAGAAAAGGATGTTGTAATTTGTTTGATCCGTGATAAAGATCATGAATGGGCGATCAAATCTCAAATCACTCATTGGGCTGTAGGACATAAATCTTAAATGAACTGTTGTCACTGCTGCTGCGGTGGTTCCTTTCTCATCGATATCCAGAGTGGCTTTATGCAAAACCTGAAAGTAAATCAAACAAACTCCTCTTAAAGTCTTTTAATTGTATATTTAAAACAATCCCTGTCAAAACAATTCCTGTCCTCAAATCTTCAAAAACTACAAAAGTGCTGCCTGAATGGATTCAGTTCTGATTCACAGAGTCTTATTTTGATTTGACCAAATATTTAACTTGATTAGATTCAATGTAAAAATTGAATATAAATGCTGCTCATATTTCAGTAACACTTCAGTTACAGTAGGTCACGATTCCTGCTATTAACTACTGGCTTATTACCTTCTATTAAGACATAACCTGTTCATTAGTAGTTATAAAGTATAATCCTATTCTGCATTCCTAATCTTACCCAAATCTAAACACAGCTTTTACTAACTATTATTAAACAGTTGATTTAGTTTGTTAGATTTAGTTTAGATAAGTTTGTTAAGCTGGTAGTGTTAGTTATTGGTTTGTTAATAACAGGAATTGTAACCTAAACTAAAATGTTTTTTGTTTTTTTAATCGAAGGTTAAACATCAGTTTAGATACTGTATATAATCTTTTCAGAACTGCAAATCACTGTTGACTTGACTTTTTGACTTTGAATAGAGATGGATTTGAAACTTTACTTTTGAAACGAAGATCTTTTCCTCTGAAACTCCTGTAAAGTCGGCTTTATCTGAAAACATATCAGCCATTCCCATTCCCTTCAAAATATCCTTCAGGGAGTATGATGTTTTCAGAGAAAGCTTGGGGACGTAGATGTCAACTTTTCTGCAGGAAAAAAAAAGAAGTCTCTGTGGTTAAAGATGACTGGGTAATCCATATGATGAACGCACTTAAAACACTTTAATGAAACAATTGGGATGTAACTTTGGATTTTAGTTTAGATGTAGACAACCAACCGTTCAGATACACTTCTCCTCCACTTTTCAATGTGCTGTCTAGAGACTGTCATCTCTAGATCTTTGATGGTTTTTCGCCCCATGTGAACATCTGGGACAGCCAGAAACATGGAGAAGGAATCGTTGTAGTCAAGACAGAGGACTTTAGTGGACAATTCAGCATCATAATAGACTTTGAGACGTTCATACTGGTGCATCATTTGCACTGGAACGGTGGTCTTATCATCTATATGAAATGTACTCTCACTGGTTGTTTCTCGGTTAAAAGGCTTGTCCCATTTTCCTTCAGAAGAAAGAGTGCAATTATTTAAGATCTAATGCCATTTTCAGAACTCCAATGCTTTGACTATTGTGTATAGCTGCACACTTACCTTTAAAATATATGTATGTAAGAAGTAAAACAAAATAAATTTATTAACCTCATAAGAAAGCCCTCAAATCAGCAGTCAATTAATGGTCGCAGGCTATCAGCATTTAACCTTAATGATGAGAAGACAGAATATAGTACAGTATGCACTTGTTATATCCGTAATCAGTTTCAGTCGAATCCCATTATTATTTAATTGAATTTTGTTTATGGATGTATTATGATAATTAACTTTGGCTTTACTGTACTAATAGTGTAACATTTTTACTGTATCAACATAATTTGTATAACCACAGTTTTACTACAAACACAAAGCTATATTTAGTGTAGAAAAAAAACTAAAATCTTAAAAATAAATTGAGTAACATGTCATTGACATTGATAAGGTAAAGGGTCTAATGGAAAGGTCATCACAGCTGACCAATCAGCAAATATTATTTTATATAAAATAATTTGATTACCTAATAGAAGACATATATTATTATGCAAATAATTATTATGGTGTAAAGGGTGCATGTCAACAAATGAATGATAAAAAGACATTGATCCACTTTCTCCACAAATACACACAGATGACTTTGTAGGCTGGGTGAAGGGAAGGAAAGCCATTGACCATCAAGATTAGCAAACTATTTATGTCCACACTAATGCGTTTTCATTTGAAAACGCATATTTTTGTCTCCATTTTGCCCTTCCATCCACACTGAGGCGCGTTTTTGGGAAACAAAACCGTATCTTTTTGAAAACGCTCTCCAAAGTGGATAAATTTGAAAACGCCATTTTTGTGTCGTAGTGTAGACTGTGAAAACGGAGTCTTTTGAAAACGATGATGCGTTTTTTGTCATGTGACAGTCATGTTATTAATTCAGCAAAAATGGTGGACCACATCTTGCAGCATTTGTTTTGGATGCTCTCAGTTTTGACAGCATTGTTAAAAATTAATGTAAGTTTGTATATGCTCCAGTTTGGTTTTTATCAAAGGACATGGAACGTGTACTCAGCTGTTATTTAGCGGCAGGTCTAGACCACAGTTATGGTTCAGACCGTACATGGAGCAGAGATTTTGGGTGAGACCTGGACGATGTCGTGTTTGGTGGTATAACTTTGTGTGTGGACTTGTTGTGCCTGAGGAGTGGCGCGAGAACTTCAGAATGTCTCGGGATTCTTTGTATCGTCTGAGTGAGCTGTTACGACCTCACATTGCCAGCCAATGCGAATAAGATCACCGGTGGACGTTGTTACAAAGGTTGCATGTACTTTGTACTATTTAGGCGTTGAAGGCAGGCTGCGGAAAACAGCGAATGCGTTTGGATTAGCCAGACAAACTGTGTCCAAAATAATCAAAGAAGTGTGCAGAGCACACATTTCATCTGAGTCCCTAGTATGTTTCACTTCCATTTACAGAAACTGAGGTGCAGAGGCTTGTCACAAACTTTTATCAAACACATGGGATGCCGCAGTGTCTTGGAGCCATTGACTGCATGCATATTCTGTAGAAATAAAACAGCCTTCCGCCCACTCCACTGATTACATCAACAGAAAAAACAGCTTCTCGCTAAATATCCAGGCTATCTGTGATTACAAAAACTATTTCATGGACGTCGTTATTAAATGGCCTGGCAGCGTACACGATGTGCGCATATTTGCAAATTCAAAAATCAATGCTTACTTGAAAGATGGAAAAATTCCTTCTTGTCCAAAAGTAATCGTGGAAGGAGAAGATCCTATTCCTGTCTTTCTTCTAGGAGACCCGACATACCCCCTGCTTCCCTATGTCATGAAAGAGTATGCGAGTGGAGGAAATACTCCTTAAGAACAGTACTTTGGGTTGTCATTGTGCAAGTGCAGAATGGTGATTGAATGCGCATTTGGCCTGCTAAAAGCACGATTCGGAGCATTACGGAGGGCAATGGACATAAATCTGGACGATCTTCTGTTCATTTTCAATGCTTGTTTTGTTTTGCATAACTTTTGTGAAGCTAACAGAGAAATCGTTCCAGACCAAACTGTTGCTGCAGCTGTCCAGCATGACAGAGACTTCCAGCCACCAACACAGCACAATAATTTCAGAACAGAATGCAACGAAACTGAGGAAAGACGAGTAAGAAGTGTGCTTACCATGTTTTTTGACCCGTGAATGATGCTCTTCATTTTTTGGAAGCAATTCAGTATATTCTGTATCATTTCATCAACCAACTGTTGCATTGCCATTGTCAAATATGCTTTAATTTATGGGGTTTACAATATTTAGTTCAATTGTATCAGCTTTTTTTTATTTTGAAGTTGTGATAGCGTACACTGTGAACATGAAGAGTCTGAAGTGCTTAATTGTAACAGTCATATTTACCATTTGTGTTAAAGCACTGCACTGAGTCTCTTAAGTTTTTTTTTATATATATGTTTTTTATTGCAAATACTACAATTAAACGTTCACAACCAATTAATAATTATCAAAATCTAGCTTTTATGACATTGAGCTTGTGTGATTAATTTTTCCTTTTAAATTGTATCATATACACTTTTCTGTGAACAAAAATATATCTAAAGTGCTTATGCTCCTGAATAATGCATTCAACATTGAAACCGAGGTTGTATTCATTAAAGTTTCTGTAAAGCAACAAAAAAAAAAATTACTTCTTGATTTGTTATTGCTAAAATTATCAGCTGAAAAGTCCACTGTCAGAAAGTACAGTGACAAGCATTACAAGCATACAGTTCAGGCATCGTAAACATTACTGCAGAACCTCAAAATGTCAAAAGCAAATAACACAGTTACTTTACTGTAAACTTTAGGAAAAATGTGCATTGCAATAAAAGAATAAACAACTGAAACAAAGGGTCAACTTTGTAACCATGGCTACGATAAACTTAAACAAGCCATTGCAATTAAACCAAATACAAAACAAGATTTATTTTAGGAACTTTAAGGGTTAAAGACCTCACTACTCTCTGTCATCAGAGTAAATATACTCAGTGTACGAAAAAAGAGCAGTATCTTGGTGTTGTGGTGGTGTCGGTCGTGCTGCTGCTGAAGATGGGGCAGAGGCACCAACTGGAGCATAGAGGTAACCATAATGCTGCTGATGGTGTGAGCTGTTATGTGATGGTGGCGGTGGTGCAACAAACGGATTCTGGGCCATTGACTGTCTCATAAGCACAAACAGATCTGTAACTGAATTTGTCAGTTTTTCAATGTTTGATGTTAGTCTGCCAATATTCTCTGAGAAATCTTTGTTTGCAGCCTCCATCCTTTCAAATGTCTGCCTCCTCAGCTTGAGATCTTCCTGTGCAAGTGTAATGAGCTGACCTTCATTTGACAGTTTACGTTTAAGCCTCTCTTGTCTGTACGATGAAAGTGTTGCGTTCAACCTGTCACATCTGTTTTGCAGCTCTGTAGGTGTCCCAACTGTGTCCGAGTCTTGACTTGCTGTAACAGGAGAAGGAGTAGAACTACACGGCGAAGGAGAAGGGCTATCGCGACTGGTTGATGGTGGTTAAGTGTCATCAGTGCTCTTGTTTATTTCGTTTGTTTCGATACCGCAACTGATGGTATAGTGACGGCCAAAGAACCACCCCAAATCTGTTCGCACAGCTCAAAGTACAACAATACTACTCTTCCATGCGCGCTTTTCTTTCCGGAGTCTACTGCGTGTCTGTACTTAAGCCTTATAGCCTTTAATTTCGTTGAGTTTAGTAATGTCGTTTTTACTGGGAGGGTAAGCAGCGTCATCAGCAGAATACTGTTCTTCAAAGCGGTCCAATATATCGGCGTATTTGTTTTGGCACGTCTACCAGTCTACATTTTCACTCTCTTTTGCAACTTTGTATTCACGTGTTACTCGAAGCGGCAACTCCACGTCATTGTCAGTCCATTTAAAAAAACTCTGTGCTTTTCCTTGACATTTTTAATGTGTGCTAATCTCCCTTTCTACAACTGACCGAGTCCGAGAATGGACATCATTGTATCTGCTCTCTTGGTCAGTTTTTGGGTTGTTGAGGGGGGTTAACAGCCACGTCTTTAATGGATAACCGTGGTCTCCTAAGATGCAGTTGAAAAATTACACTCAAAATAAATAAATAAAAAAACTAGGCTGGAATAATATCTTTAAATGCATCTTACCAACTAAAGCCTCATACCATGCTGTTTATGAGAAGAAATGAATCATGGGTTGACCAAGGCCACCTTGCCGCAATATATTGTTGTGCATTTGAGCATCACATATTATTTGCACATTTATTGAATGGACATGTTTCCGATTCACGTATGCAAACTCGTCTTCAGATGGTGCCTTTATGGCAATGTGCATGCAGTCGATCGCTTTGATTACATTGGTAAAACTGGCGATTGCTGCAAATGGTATAGTCAACTGCATGGTATAGACACCTTATATACCTGCTATACATGCTGATGATCCCGTCCCATATAGCTGGCATTGCATGGCTCAAAGACGACTGGCTTAACCCCGAGCGGTCTGTCAGTTCCTTTGGAAAAGAACCAGTTGCCAGGATACTTTGTTGTTATGATACTTTGAAGTGAGCAATGTAACATAAGTTCCCCTTCGGGGGGAACTCCAGCACTATAAGTGGATTTGATTGTTAAAAACCACGCATTGGGAGGTTCGGTTCAGAAGCTACTCGTCTGAAAGAGTATTGAACGGGCCAATTAAGAATGAATTGGCAGCGCAAGCCTGCGCAGGTGAGCGGCATAAGCAATCAACTGAGTATATAAGCTCACCTGGCGCCAGCAGACACTATCCTTTTTGCTTCAGAGACTTTTCTGATCGAGCTTCATGAGGGTTCCTCCTGCTGTCTACAGCCACTTCGAGTGAACAAGTGTCTCCCGGTCCAGAGCGAGTCCACGCAGCGGCAGATGGTCGAGCTGGGTTTCTCCCTTGCCTGGCGTCCCTTTGGGTCCGGTCCTCCAGAGCGGTGCGTATTGTTGCAAAGCATCCTAAAAGAGCAACACAGTCGTGCAGCACGTCCTTTTCAGGACGGCGCTCCGACTGTGTGTTTCTGGTTGCGGGGGTTTCCTGGCTCGGGATGATGGGCACGATCACTGCATTACATGTTTGGGGGTCCAGCATGTTAATGTGGTGCTCCGGGGCGGTTCATGTCGTCACTACGATGCCATGACCGTCGCGCAATTGAGATCGCGGCAAACTCTCGTGAGAGAGCGAGCCACCCCAGTCGCCTCCTGTTCTGCAGCGGGCGCTCGGGCAGATCTGAGGGTTCCAGCGAGAGATAATCCGCCGCCTAAGGGCTCGCGGACCTCTCGCTCCTCCAATCGCTCCATCCAAGCTTCGGGCGCTGGGAGTGATCCGTCTAATCAGATGGTAGCTCTCACACTCGCTGTCACTGGAGATCAGATGTCCTCCGCGGCATCGGAGGGTGGGCTTTCATTGTCCGACAATGATCCGGACCCGCTCGCCCCCTTCGGGCAGGTGAGCACTGTCAAAACGGATACTGAAACGGACGTGTTAGCCGTGCTTTCCCGGGCTGCTTCGGCCGTGGGTTGGAGATGGTTTATCCCCCAGCTCCGCGGCCGGACCGACTAGAGGGGCGTTCCCTTCTTCCCGGCGACGCACAGTAGGCTCACGCGGTCTTAAAGAGCACCTTTTTTCTGCTCGTGCTGCGTGTCCCTCCACCCTCACCACTCTTGGTGGTGGAGCAGCCAGGGGGTATGTGGCGATTTCTCAGGTTGAGTGTGCGATGGCGGTTAATCCGCGCAGCGCCTCTTCTTGGCGGGGTCTGCTTCGTCTGCCATCCAAAGCCTGTGAGTTTTCGGCTCCCTCGGAGCTAGAGCTTACAAAGCTACGGACCAGGCTGCATCCGCCTTGCATGCGATAGCCACCGTCCAGCGCTACCAAGCGCAGGCGCTGGCCGAGCTGCACGAGGGTGGGTCTAACCCAGGCTTATGAGCTTCGCACCGCAGCCGACAAAGCTCTTCGGACTACTAAGTCCGCTGTGTGTGCTCTGGGGAGGACGATGTCCACACTAGTGGTCCAGAAGCCCCACCTCTAACAAAACTTGGTTGATATGCGCGAAGTTGACAAAGTCCGCTTTCTTGACTCGCCCATATCCCAAGCTGGTCGGCGACACAGTCTGCGAATTCACCCAGGAATTCGAGGCAGTGAGAGAGCATTCCGATGGGTGATGTCTAATCGGCGGCCCCGTAAGCCCACTCCGCCCGCCGTGCCATCCATACCTGCTCCTCGCCAAAGGCGCCCGCCTACGAGAGCTGCACCGCTCCCGCACTCGCCTCTGGCGAAGCGAGCGCGTCGAGCACCTCGGAAGCAGGCCACTCCCCCTGCCCAGAACGCCGCTAAGTCTGGCAAACGGACCGCGAAGCGTCCCTGGGACAGGTCATCTGGAGAGGAGGGAACTTGCTCTTTCCCCGCTGGAGGGCGGGGCGCCATTTCCAACGGCACTTTTTACTGCCATGAAATGAAAGGGCACTTTTCCACTTCTCCGGAGGTGACAGCCCGAAATCTGCCAGTTTGAGCTCAGCCCTCTAGCTCGTAGGTTCGGTGCACTTCGCCAGTGGCTCACGGGCACTGCAGGCCCTGCCAGCCTGGGACGCGCCGCCTCTCAGCTCGCAAGGTCTGCATGCTCCGCCAGCGGCTGACGGGCGCTGGGGGATGGTCTCCCTTCTCCCAGCCCCCAAGCCCCCCCTCCGGAGTCAGGGTGTGGAGCCAGAGCGAATCGCTCTCCTCCAGCTCTTCTGTGGGACCCTCGCGCTCCCCGGATCAGCACACCAGCTCCGCGCAGGAGTCAGGGTGCAGAGCCAGAGCGAATCGCTCTCCTCCAGCTCTTCTGTGGGACCCTCGCGCTCCCCGGATCAGCACACCCGCTCCGCGCAGGAGTCAGGGTGCGGAGCCAGAGCGAAACGCTCTCCTCCAGCTCTTCTGTGGGACCCTCGCGCTCCCCGGATCAGCACAATGATTGCTGCGATGATGTCATTAGCGAGGGCTCTGCCTGCCTGGTTAGCGCGGGCCAGCCCCTCGCGGTGGCTCATACGCACGATCAGACTCGGCTATGAACTACAGTTCTCCAAACAGCCTCCCAGGTTTACGGGCGTGTATTTCACAAGGGTCAATCCCCTGTCCGCCCCTGTCTTGCGAGAGGAGATTGCTGCCCTCCTGGCGAAGGGTGCAATCGAGCCGGTACCTCCAGCCGAGATGGAGAGCGGGTTTTACAGCCCGTACTTCATCGTACCCAAAAAGAGCGGTGGGTCACGGCCAATCCTAGATCTGCGCGTTTTGAATCGCTGCCTTCACAAGCTGTCGTTCAGAATGCTTACGCAGAGGCGCATCCTCCGATGCGTTCGTCCTCAGGATTGGTTTGCAGCCATAGACCTGAAGGACGCGTATTTTCATGTCTCCATTCTTCCACGCCACCGTCAGTTTCTGCGGTTTGTGTTCGAAGGTCGAGCATAGCAGTACAAGGTCCTCCCCTTCGGGCTCTCTCTGTCTCCGCGGGTCTTCACCAAACTCGCGGAGGGTGCCCTAGCGCCTCTGCGGCTTGCGGGCATCCGCGTACTCAATTATCTCGACGACTGGCTGATTTTAGCCCACTCTCGGGAGCAATTGACTGCGCACAGAGACGAGGTGCTCCGGCATCTCCGCCTATTGGGGTTGCAGGTCAACTGGGAAAAGAGCAAACTCGCCCCGGTGCAGAGGATCTCTTTTCTCGGGATGGAGCTGGACTCGGTCACCATGGTAGCGCGCCTCTCCGGAGAGCGCGCTCGCCTGCTGCTGAACTGTTTGAGGGAGCTCGACAGCAAGTTAGTGGTCCCACTGAAATATTTTCAGAGGCTCCTGGGGCATATGGCTTCCGCTGCGGCCGTCATGCCGTTCGGATTGCTCCATATGAGACCACTTCAGCACTGGCTTCAAGATCGAGTTCCGAGACACGCATGGCATGCGGGCACACACCGAGTCTCTGTTACTGCGCTGTGTCGCCGCACCCTCAGCCCCTGGAACGACCCCTCGTTCCTGCAGGCCGGTGTGCCTCTGGGACAGGCGTCCAGTCATGTTGTTGTTTCGACAGATGCTTCCAGCACAGGCTGGGGAGCCGTGTGTCGCGGGCATGCAGCTGCGGGCCTGTGGGTAGGTGCCCAGCTGCATTGGCACATCAATCGCCTAGAGCTGTTGGCAGTGTTCCTTGCTCTCCGCCGTTTTTCTCCGGCGCTGCGGCAGCAACAAGTGCTGGTCAGGACGCACAGTACGGCGGCGGCAGCGTATATCAACCGCATGGGGGGTATGCGCTCTCACCGCATGTCTCAGCTCGCCCGCCATCTGCTCTTCTGGAGTCACCCGCGGCTGAAGTCGCTGCGCGCCATTCACATCCCAGGTATGCTCAACCGTGCAGCCGATGTGCTCTCACGGCAGCAGATTCACTCTGGAGAATGGAGACTCCACCCCGAGTCTGTTCAGCTGATATGGGCGCGATTCGGGGAGGCCCAGATCGATCTGTTTGCTTCCCCCGAGAACGCTCATTGCCAGTTATTTTATTCCCTGACCGAGGGCTATCTCGGCACGGATGCACTGGCCCACAGCTGGCCTCGGGGTGTACGCAAGTATGCGTTTCCCCCAGTGAGCCTGATCGCGCAGTTAATGTGCAAGGTCAGGGAGGACGAGGAGCAGGTTTTGTTAGTTGCGCCCCCCTGGCCCAACCGAACCTGGATATCAGAGCTCTTCCTCCTCGCGACGTCCCTCCCTTGGCAGATCCCTTGAGAGAGGACCTACTTTCTCAGGGACAAGGCACCGTCTGGCACCCTCGTCCCGATCTCTGGAACCTCCACGTGTGGTCCATAGACGCGAGGAAGACTTAGGTAACCTGCCGCCCGCGGTGGTTGATACCATCACTCAGGCTAGAGCCCCCTCCACGAGGCGCGCCTACGCCCTGAAGTGGAGTCTATTCACTGAGTGGTGTGTCTCTCGCAGAGAAGACCCCCGATCTTGCCAGATCAGTGTTGTGCTCTCTTTCCTTCAAGAGAAGCTGGACAGCAGGCTGTCGCCCTCCACTCTCAAGGTTTACGTTGCTGCCATCTCCGCTCACCATGACGCGGTGACTGGCGGCACCATGGGAAAGCATAACCTCATCATCCGGTTCCTCGGAGGCGCTAGGCGAATTAATCCAACTCGCCCCCCTCTCACGCCCTCTTGGGATCTCGCCCTCGTTCTCACGAGCCTGCGATTTGATCCCTTCGAGCCACTTGATACAGTATCTTTAAGATTTCTGTCCCTGAAGACAGCTCTGCTGGTCGCGTTGGCCTCCATTACGAGGGTCGGGGACCTGGAGGCATTTTCGGTCAGTGACTCGTGCCTGGAATTCGGGCCGGGATTTTCTCACGTTATTCTGAGACCCCGCCCGGGTTATGTGCCCAAAGTTCCTACCACTCCTTTTAGAGATCAGGTAGTAACCTTACAAGCGCTGCCCCCGGAGGAGGCAGACCCAGCCCTGTCCTTACTTTGTCCAGTTCGCGCTCTGCGCATTTATGTGGACCGTACTCAGAACTTTAGATCTTCTGAGCAGCTCTTTGTCTGTTATGGCGGACGGCAGCAGGGAAGTGCTGTGTCTAAACAACGTTTATCCCACTGGATTGTGGAGGCCATTTCATGTGCCTATTTGAGCAGAGGCAAGCCGCGCCCCCCAGGAGTGCATGCGCACTCCACTCGGAGCGTTGCATCCTCTTGGGCGTGTGCGCGTGGCGCTTCTTTAACAGACATTTGTAGAGCTGCGGGCTGGGCGACACCCAACACATTTGCAAGATTTTATAATCTGCGAGTGGAGCCGGTTTCCTCAAGGGTGTTAGGTACCTTTGGTGATTAAGGAAACAACTCGGTAGGTGTTGTACACGCTTGCGGTGCCTTTTTTTCCCTAACACGGAGAGATGTGCACCCTCCTGTCTGTCAGTAAAGTTCCCCATTTGGTGAGCCCTGCAGATTCCTCCGAGGCCCCCAGCACTGACTCAGTGGAGGAGTCACTTGCTGGCCCATTACGTAGTAGGTCTGCCCGCTGGTCAGCCCGCGTTTTGGGTATAGGTGCCTGCTATGGCCGATCCCCGCTGGTGATCCCCATATGCTTTTTCCGCCACGGTTAAGTTCCCCCCCTGGGCGGACCCGTGCTTTCCCTATCTGCTAACCACCTTTTATGCGCACTCCCCCTTTTCAGGGTTAGTCCATATGTAATTCCATTTGTTTCCCCCTATTGGGTGCGGATGGTCTCCGCAGCGTCCTCCCTACTGGGATGGCACGCTTCCCAACGTACTGTCATGTATTCCTAGAATTATCTAGACGCTAGCGACTCCCAAAAAAGATACCTATTCCGTAAAACTTCTTTTGAAGTAGGATAAGTTAGGGCCAAGGGCACGTTGGAGGACCACGCCTCTCGTGATCTAGGTGCGTCACGCTTGCCTGACCGCTCTCTCATGTGGGTGTTGGTAAGGTGCAGTCATTATGGCGCTTTCAATGGGCTCCCAATGCGTGGATTTTAACAATCAAATCCACTTATAGAACTGGAGTTCCCCCCGAAGGGGAACGTTCGAGGTTACTAAAGTAACCCTTCGTTCCCCGAGGAGGGGAACGGAAGCACTATACTCCGTCGCCATAATGACTGTCCCTTAGCTGTTAAAAGTCTCTTCAGTTTAAAAAGGATAGTGTCTGCTGGCGCCAGGTGAGCTTATATACTCAGTTGATTGCTTATGCCGCTCACCTGCGCAGGCTTGCGCTGCCAATTTATTCTTAATTGGCCCGTTCAATACTCTTTCAGACGAGTAGCTTCTGAACCGAACCTCCCAATGCGTGGATTTTAACAATCAAATCCACTTATAGTGCTTCCGTTCCCCTCCTCGGGGAACCAAGGGTTACTTTAGTAACCTCGAACGTTAACTCTTGGAGTCGCCAATAAAAAAAACAAAAAACAAACACACACAAGAAATACATGTACGCTAGACATGAAGTTGACGAGGACCAACACACATTCTCACGTTAATTTCATCGTTAGTAAGTCCAAACGTGAACGTGAAACCTGGCGTACGCAAAGTTTTTGTGCATACTCAGAATTGATACATGAGGCCCCAGGTCAGCAGGTAACATTGTAACCACGTGTCCTAACAACACCCTACGTGACGATACGTGATAAGCAATTTAGTTTTGTGTACCAGACGAAACGTGAAATAGAAAACAGAAATTTAAATGCAGCCACTAAGAAGCACAGAATATGCACTCCCTCACAAAATGGTACGGATTATAATGGAATTAATACATATTAAACCTCTTTAACATTATTAAATGTGCATGCTGAATCACTGATATGTGGTGGTTTTGAGTCACAGTTCTAAGTCTAATTTTAAACAGTTTATTTTATTTTCAAGATCTGAGGTGAACTATCTGCTGCCACTTTCAGTAGTATGGCAATAAATGTCATGTAAAATGGCATTCAAACTCACAAAACTCTTAGCATTTAACACTGAATAAAGTACATCAGGTGTCTCTGAGGTGATCATTGTCAGTTTTCTGTTATTCAGCTGCAAGAAATAGAAGCAGTCTAATATCAGTATAATATATATTAAGTCAAGGAGTTTATTAGAACAAAAACTAATATGGACAATATTTCTTCTGTCGCGTGCCATTGCTTTTATTTAGAACACGGTTTAAATCAGTCTTTAGGCTCGATCGTCAGACTCTCTCCTGTTGGTCCTCAATCTGGCAACCTGTGATTGCATGTGTTTTGATCCAGGAATGCAATACCTAGTTCAACCAGTGGGTCAAACTTACATATTGCACCTTTAAGAAAAATAGGTTTTATGTTCTTCTACTGCGAGTGAAGACCAGCAATGTGTTTTTGTATTGTTATTTTAGCTCCCTATTTTCCATCCAGAGTTGAATTATTGAGCACAAAATGTGTGATGTATGAAAGTAATCAAATCAGTAGTAAATAAATGAAATAAAATCATATAACAGTTGTCATTTGGTGGACAGGATGAAATAAATCTCACAAAGCCTGCATGGTACCCTGTGTTGCAGGTTTATTTTCTTGCAATTTATTTCCAACCATCACCTACATTAGCTGATCCAGCTGTTTTCTAACAATAAGAACTGAACTCTGCAGGAAGGCGACTCTAGTAGTCTGCAATATATGGCACTGCAATTGTTAAATGGTTTCCACCTACTGGCTAACTTTGTTTTAACATCTTTTGGGCCACATCACAGTTTTTCATTTGGGTTGACGACTTTCCCAACGAAAAGGATGTTGTCATTTGTTTGATCCGTGATAAAGATCATGAATGGGTGATCAAATCTCAAATCACTCAATGGGTCGTAGGAAGTTGGTCTTATTTCAACTCCTGTCACTGCTGCTGCGGTGGTTCCTTGCTCATCGATATCCAGAGTGGCTTTATGCAAAACCTAAAAGTAAATCAAACACACTCCTCTTAAAGTCTTTTAATTGTATAATAAAGTCATGATTTAGCTTATATTTAAATGTCAATGATGTGCTTCAAAACTAACGGTTTTCCTTTATTTTTTCCAAAGTTTTGTGTAAAAAATTGTCAAAACAATCCCTGTCTCTAAATCTTCAAAAACTACAAAAGTCTGAATGGATTCTGTTCTGAGTCTCATTTTGATTTGACCAAATATTTAACTTGATTAGATTCAGTGTATATAAATTAAATATAAATGCTGCTCATATTTCAGTAACACTTCAGTTACAGTAGGTCACGATTCATGCTATTAACTACTGGCTTATTATTATTATTATTAAGATATCAACTGTTCATTATTAGTTATAAAGTATATTCCTATCCTGCATTCTTAATTCTACCCAAATCTAAACAGCTTTTACTAACTATTAATAAAGAGTTGATTAGTAGTTTATTAAGCTGGTATTGTTAGTTATTGGTTTGTTAACAACATGAATTATGACCTAAATGAAAGTGTTACCCATATTTCTAAAATTGAAGAGTAAACATCATGTTATATACTGTATATGATCTTTTCAGCACTGCAAAACACTGTTGACTTGACTTTTTGACTTTGAATAGAGATGGATTTGAAACTTTACTTTTGAAACGAAGATATTTTCCTCTGAAACTCCTGTAAAGTCGGCTTTATCTGAAAACATATCAGTCATTCCCATTCCCTTCAAAATATCCTTCAGGGAGTATGATGTTTTCAGAGAAAGCTTAGGGACAAAGATGTCAACTTTTCTGCAGGAAAAAAAGAAGTCACTGTGGTTAAAGATGACTGGGTAATCCATATGATTAACACACCTAAAACACTTTAATGAAACAATTGGGATGTAACTTTGGATTTTAGTTTAGATGTAGACAACCAACCGTTCAGATACACTTCTCCTCCACTTTTCAATGTGCTGTCTAGAGACTGTCATCTCTAGATCTTTGATGGTTTTTTGCTTCATGTAAACGTCTGGGACAGCCAGAAACATGGAGAAGGAATCGTTGTAGTCAAGACAGAGGACTTTACTGAATAGTTCAACATCATAAAAGACTTTGAGACGTTCATACTGATGCATCATTTGCACTGGAACGGTGGTCTTATCATCTATATGAAATGTACTCTCACGGGTTTTTTCTGGCTTAAAAGGCTTGTCCCATTTTCCTTCAGAAGAAATAGTGAAATTATTTAAGAACATCTAATGCCATTTCCAGGACTCCAATACTTTGACAATTGTGTATAGCTGCACACTTACCTTTAAAATATATGTATGTGAGAAGAAACATCAAAGTATCCTCTTCCAGATCATCGACAGCTTGATTGATTTTTCCATGTGTTTTTTCCTCCACATATTTATTAATTTGATCCACTGTTTCTTTAACACTAAAATCTACAGTGAAGCCATCAGAGTGGTAAAACTCCTTCATGTCCTCCAGAAACTTAGAATGAGGCTTAAATCGGTCGCTTACATAAAGAGCAGTGCCGACATCAATGTCCACTTCTGTCCTATTGCCGATATCTTCCAGGAGACTGTGAAAAAGCTGGTGCATTTCCTCAGTGCTGAAGATTGTGCTGTTGTAGCCAATGCCACTGAGAAGCTGCTGTTTGGTGTCTCCACCGGCTCCTAAAGAAAGCTCAGAAAGGGCCATAGACACACTGAACGGAGAGAAGAAGATGTTTTTGGACTGATAGTCAGGCGATTCTATAAGCCTCTTGTACAGGTTAAAAGCAAAATCGTTGTTCATGTTTATCAATGACGGGAGTTTAGCGCTAATGGGAGGTTGTTGTAAAGTCTCTTGATTCCCACAGACAACTATTGCAAAACCACAAATCCACAAAAATACACCGTTCTGTTCCATGGTCTTAAAGTCTCTGAGAAGAAATTGAACAGAGTTTAGCAACATTTTTGTGACAATGAGGACATGTTCATGACATTTTGATTCATCAGTGACGATGAACATTTTATCCTACTGCTGTATTTTCTGTCTTCTAAGGTTCATCTAAAAGATCAGATTTATATTTATTTATCAAACAATTATTCAATAATTCAGATCTCAAGCACAGAACGGTCCTACCTCTTCAGACAGCTGTTGTTCCTCTTTTCTCAAACTAGACTAGTCGAGTTATAAAGCCTGTGCTCTTACAGTTTGTTTGATCATAAAACAACCTTTAGTCTGTTTACTTTTTATTTAACTTTAGTAAGAACACAAATTATTAACCTCTGAGAAATCCCTTAAATCTGCAGTCAATAAATCACAGGCCATCAGCATTTAACCTGAACATTATGTACTTTTTTTTATCTGTAATAATTTTGTCTAATCCCATTATTAGTTAACTTAAATTTGTATATGAATTTATTATGAAAATAAACCATAACATGTCATTAACATTGATGAGGTCAAGGGCTCAATGGAAAGGTCATCACAGCTATCCAATCAGCAAATATTATTTTATATAAAATATTTTGATTACCCAATAGACGACCTTTATTATTATGCAATTGGTGTAAAGGGTGCATGTCAACAAATGAGTAATAAAGAGACATTGATCCACTTACTGCACAAACATACACAGATGACTGTGTGGGCTGGGTGAAGGAAAGGAAAGCCATTGACCTTCAAGATTAGCAAATCATTTATGTAAAAATATTTGACTTTTATGTGGCAGCTTAATAACACCAGTTTTAACACCAAAAAGGAATTGTGCTGGTGAAAGCTGTTGGAAAATTTGACTTGAAAATGAAACAAAATAGTGTTATTGTTACTTTCTGGTTGTGGTTACTGGTTACATTATTGTTACTTTTTTATATGAGTGTCAGTAGTTAGCACTGTCGCCTCACAGCTAGAAGGTTGCTGGTTTGAACCCGGTTTGACCCGGTTGGGTCAGTTGGCTTTTCTGTGTGCAGTTTGCATGTTCTCCCCCCGTTTGCGTGAGTTTCCTCTGGGTGCTCTGGTTTCCCCCACTGCCCAAAGACATGCATAGAAGTGAAATACACACATAAATAGCAAACAATGTCTGCAGATTCTGTCCTGCTAGTAAATATTGTGGTTAAATGACATGGTCCATATTCCTGGAGACAGAAAGAGTGATTATCTAAGTTTTCATTCTAGTGTGAAGTAAATCTTTTCAAAACTTGCAAGAAAAAAAAAAGAAAGAAAACTTGTGGGTTTCCATCTAGTTTTGTCTAATTATAATTTGAACAAATTATTTGCAGAAGTCAGAAACCATTTAAAGCAAAAAACATTTAGCTAATGAAGGGATGAATTTTACTTGAACTTAATTGTGTCCTGCAAATAAAACTCTGGAATTTGTAGAAGAAACTGCAAGAGTGCCCAGAACACTCTTCTTGCCTTCATCCGTGTTAAAGTAAAACCTTTTTTTCCTCTTCTGGATTTGCAAAGTAATTATAATTATTCAGATGTGACTGGTAAACTGCTGAAGTGTCTTCTCTCCTAGTGATGGAAACCCTCAATAAAGATCTTCTGATAAACTTTTTAAAGTAATGGATAACCTTTTGTAGTTTAGAGCGTACTTACACTATATACAGTTGCCTTGAACCGGGCCAAAGCACACTTGTCCCCCCTCCCGTCTCCCCCGATGGCCCTCACTCACATTACGTTCGGGCACATTACAAGATGCGCTGTTCAGTAAGCGATCTCGCTCAGCACCGTGGAGATTTCTTTAGTTATCTTTTTAGTCATTTGAGATGTTGTAGCTGTTTATAAGCATAGGTAAATATTATGAAACATTCACATATCTTGAGATGTAGAACACAGGGAAAGCGGTTATTTTAGCTTTCTCTGCTATAGCATCACAGCACCTCTGGCCACGCCCCTTTGCTGTGCATGATGTATGCACTTAACCTGAAGAGTTTATGACATCATTAACCTGTATGTATTTTTTGTAGTGTCCAACCTTTGTTTGCTAAGCTAACTCTGTAAAAGCCAATTTTTCCCTTTGTATGGAACTTTGAGCCTATTACATTTTAGAGACGTTGTTTATGTTCACACAGCTACATTACACATCAACTAAAGTTTAAAATATAATATTGTAGTAGACCACCCCTTTAACCTAACGCCAAGAAAAAACAACGACACACATTCAGTATTAATTCACACGGTGGCAAGAGTTGAACCATTTTGAAAATTGACCGCACCGCACATGTGTAGGTACAGCTGATGGTGGCCATAGCAACGACAAATGGCAGAGGATCGCGAGCTCACAAATGCATTTGAATCGGTAAAGGAAGAAGCACCCGTAATGTTTTCAACGTGATTTTGAATGCAACATGTGAAATAGGCCATACAGATTTAACCTGAGAGATACAGTACAAGCACTGATCTATAATAGATAAGCGGTTACAAGCCTTGCGAACAGATTAC
Organism: Danio rerio; assembly: GCF_052040795.2. Taxonomy (NCBI): domain Eukaryota; kingdom Metazoa; phylum Chordata; class Actinopteri; order Cypriniformes; family Danionidae; genus Danio; species Danio rerio. Next base: position 29,855,406 of record NC_141025.1, on the reverse strand, counting down.
AAGTTACAACACACAATTAGATAAATATTTTGCAAATTATAGAAAATGAGGCAACAATTTTAACTACACTTGCATGTTATGATCCAGAGGAAGAAGAAACTGGCCCATATGAATTGTAACAATTACTGAAGTCCCTGTCAAAGTCTGAAAAATTCTCATACATTAGTAGTCTTTGCTGCTCTAAATAACAAACAGCCAATGAATCCTGCATTGCAGCAAAGGTTATTGGTTATTGAATTAAATTGAAGCTAAAATCCACGCCTACACTATCGATCGTGTATGAACTGTGATTACTTTTATATTGCTGATTAGCTGTTGTGCATTTTACTCTCTGACTGAAGGCAGTCGACCAATCGCAACAGGCTGTCATTGGTCCAATCAGCGCAGATTAGCTTCGCGCTAAGGAGGGGTTTGGGAACAAATGAATCACTGGACGATTCATACGGGAGTCGCTGGGATAATTAGGTAAAAATAAATGCAGATTATGAGACCATGAAAGTGTTTTTTGACCTTGCATGCATATTAGACTGTTGTTGGAGACCCTTACAACCAAGATATGACCCTATTTCATGTATAATATGGGCTCTTTAAGTTTATTTCATAACAGACAATCGTAATGGAGTTTAAATAGGTGAAGCATGATTCAATTGGGTTTACAGTTATTAAAACTTTACTGTAAGAATTTTTTCAGATCATGGTGATGTTTTAACTGACTGAAATTACTATTGCTGACTACATAATGTTGAGTCCTAACATCCACCTTAGAAATCTGAACTTCCCATCACCAGGCCCGGATTAATAATTCAGAGGCCACTGGGCACAATGCCTTGTAGGCCCCCTATAGCCGCACCCATAGTTAAATTAATAATAATATTAATATATTTGTTAAATAAAATTAATCTATAATGTATTGCCCACATTTTTTAAATAAATAATATACAGTGCATATATTTCTAGTCTACAAAGATTTTACTTATTTTTAAAGCAGTTAAAGTACACTTTGAAAAAAATACAACTCTGGGAAATTAAGGGATTTAATATACTTGTTCAAGTTCACTGAAGCATTACTAAAAATGTATATTTAAGGGAAATTTTAATGTATAACTTCTACAAACTTATAATGCACATGATTTGGATAACACCTCTACAATCCAGTTCTAGGAATCTGATAATACACACACTTATTATATATGATGATAGTGTTCTCTGAATACATGTTTCAAAAAATGTATAGCTGAGTTTTTATTAAACAATATTTATCCTGTTGATTTTGAATCTTGTACCTAACAAATATCCTCATTTAGAAAAAAAAATGAAACTAATACTGAAACTAATAAAAACTAAACTAAGACATTTTAAAATATAGAAACTAATAAAAACTAGGAAATCTGCCTCTAAAACGAATAAAAACTTACTGAATTTGAAAACAAAAAGTCAAAACGAAATAGAAACTAATGAAAAATCCAAAACTATTATAACATGGCCTTCAGTACGAACCGATACCGATACAAATACGATATCAGCACAAATCATGAATACTTTACTTTTACCTATTTTGTTGAGTAGAATGTATATAACGCCTAGATTAAACAGAGAACAAAAGTCAGCAACAGTGAGTATGGAAAAAAACAAACAATTTTATTTACTATTGGTTGCATAAATGTGAACCTTTTACATAAGAGTATATCAAAAAAGAGTTAAAGAATAAATATTAAGACCCTTTAAAATATCTTAATTGAATAAACAAAAAAATATATTTTTAAAGTGCAAAATACTAATTAAAGGTCACTTTAGTTATTTATTTTTTACTATCAGCAAATAGTAGGAACTGCTGAGAGCGGGAACATAAGAAAGAAATATTTGTTAATTGACCAACTGCAAAAAGGTTTAGTGTCCAAAGTTTCACACACACTGCCCGAAAGAATGAGATTGTTGGATTAACCATCCACAAAAAATAGTGCAAACAAAATAAATATTACTCTAATACAGGGCAGAAAACAAACATCTAACTATAAGGATGACTACACTTCCTACTACTCCAACTCAACTTTCTGCAGTCCGACCATGATGTGGAGATTTTTTTTTAAGAAAATAAGCATTTCTGCATGCTGAGCAGTGAGTCTGCTCCTATGCTCCTCAACAATAATTGATGCTATGCTAAAGAGCCTTTCGCTCTCAACACTTGAGCAGGGAGCACAAAGGAACTTAGCTGCTGTTGCGGCCAGGGTGGGGAGTTGAACTTGGTTGGCTCTCCAGTAATGTAAATGATTGTTCTTACGTTCAATAGGAGCCTCGCAGAGGTAGCTCTAAATTTCAAAGTTTGCCCCTTGGGTGATGTGCTCAGAAGAAGCTGTTGCTGTGATGCCCTCATCCAGTATCTCATCAATGATGCTGCCAAGGGTGCTGCTAGTGCCTTTCATCTGTGGAGTCTTTTTTACTGGCTCAGACACAATTTTATCAGATGGTGGCACGGTCTTCAGCTCTTCCTCTAGTTTTAACACTGCAGCCTTTAATGTAGCCTTTGCATGTCGAAGGGTTTCCACATTTGTGAAGTACGTGGTGTAAATATAAAATGTCACATTTTACTGATTTACACACCCAGTCTAAACACATTTGTGCTTGCAAAAAGAAACAGTTAAAAAAGTTATAATAATGTAAACAATGATTGTGTAATCAGATTAATCATTTCATATCACTATGGGTGTCATTTTTATTCATTACAATTTCTTCATAAGTCCAATAGTCATAAACAATAGCAATATATGTTAATTGTAAAACAATAAAAAAAATTGGTATCTGAGCTTGCAGCATCTTTTTAAAATTATTTTTTTAAATCACATTTCCTTGTTTCTGTTGGTTGAGATTAATCAAGGGTGTACATAAATTTAGGTATGAATGTATGATTTATGTAATGTGTTTGATGTCAGTTTTTTTCAGATCAAATTGTGTAAATATATGTAACATTTTGGAATAATTTCTCTTACTTATACCGTGGATCCAGCAGTGTTGCTACAGCGTAGAGGGGCTCAGATTCCACATCCTTGAAACGACTGTGGGCTGCATCCAGAAGAGTGGCTTTCATGGTTTGCACCCCCTGCTCATCTTCACTTGCTCATCTTTACTGAGAAACTGTACCAGTACATGGACTGAGGGGATGACATCAGGTGTGGTGGCGGAGGTGGCATTGACGGTATCTGTTAGCTCTTCAAAGGGGGCCAAAACCTTTGAGGACTTCTCCAATAGAGCCCACTGGTTCGCGGTTAGATTAGCTGGCAGCGAGCTGTTTTCTTCAGACGAGTAGGCCTGCAGTGGCCGTTTTTGATGAATAAGGCTGTCAATCATGTGCTTGGAAATGTTCCATCGTGTTTGGACATCCTGCTGGAGACGCTTAGGTGTGAAGTTGAGCTCAATTTGCAGGTCTTCAAGGCTAGAGTAAGCCTTGGGAGAATGCTTAAAGTGGCCCACTATTTTTCTCCCGTTGGCTAGTGCATCACTTACAGCTCGCTGTGACAAAAGCCCTTCATGGACTACAAGCTGGAGATTGTGCACAAAACATCCTAAGCTTGGCACACCAAGCTGATCCAATCTCTGTCTCATATTAGCAGCATTATCTTTTAAAACGACATGAACCTTCTTTTTATCGACTGACGCAGCATCTCCTCCATAGCGTTTGTAATGGCATTAGCTGTGTGTGAACCTCTGAACTTCGTGCATGTAAAACTGCTCTCTGCAAAGTAAAGTCAGCGTCTATCCAGTGTGCAGTCAGACTCGATAAAGATAGTGGACAGTTTTCTGAGCTCCAGATGTCAGTGGTGAAGCTAACAGCACTTACTTTATCCAGATGCATGGCAATAAACTCTTTAACGTCTTTATGCATCTGGGGTATGATTTTGTCAACGATGTAGTGGCGGCTGGGCATAACGTAGCGAGGCTCGAGGTGTTCAATTAAGCATTTAAACCCAGTATTAATCACCACCAACAATGGCTGATCATCGAGCACAATAAACTGGCATATCTTTTCTGTTAAGGTTAATGCCGTTTTGCTATCTCTTGGGAATTTGTCACCCTTTGCAAAGGTTTCAGTCAGTGTTAATTGCTTGAAGTTGCCAGAGGATAGTTTTTTTTTAACTCTATGGTCTTGCAAAAATCCTCATGCTGAGTTTTGTGATGCTGCTTCAAATACTCGATGAGGTTCGATATATTGAACTTTCCCGGTTTTGTTCCACCACGGGAAACTTGTGCATGACAAGTGTTGCACTGAGCCACACTGTCTTATTCGGACTTTAATGAAAAATACTGCCACACGGCCGACATTTTCTCTTTGCTACTTTTCTAGCTAGCAGTGTTGTGATCACGTGGGCTTTGCAGGCTGGCTTTGGATGCTGCTGGATAGAAAAGTAATGGAGTTTAGAGCGGATCGGACTGCTTATATCAAAGATTTTAACGCAGTCCAATATATTTTGTTGGGACTGATATCGCACCTTCTTTCGATATCAATATCGGATCTGGACATCCCTAAACATTTCATTACGCGGCTGTATTTTCTGTCTTCTAATGTTCTTCTGAAATATCAGATTTACATTTATTCATCAAACAAAACAATTATTCATTAATTCAGATCTCAAGCACAGAAATGTCCTACCTCTTCAGACAGCTGTTGTTCCGCTGTTGTTCCTCTTTTCTCAAACTAGACTGAGTTATAAAGCCTGTGCTCTTACAGTATGTTTGATCATAAAACAACCTTTTGTCTGTTTACTTTTTATTTAACTCTAGAAAGAAAACAAATTATTAACCTCTAAGAAAGCCCTCAAATCAGCAGTCAATAAATGGTCACAGGCCATCAGCATTTAACCTCAATAATAAAGAGAAGACAGTTGATACAGTACAGTATGTACTTGTTATATCCGTAATCATTTTTAGTCTAATCCCATTATTATTATTTAATTGTTTATGAATATATTGTGAAAATAAACATGGCTTTACTGTACTAACAGCTGGCCAATCAGCAAATATCATTTTATATAAAATATTTTGATTACCCAATGGATGATTTATATTATTATGCAATTGGTGTAAAGGGTGCATGTCAACAAATGAGTGATAAAGAGACATTGATCCACTTTCTGCACAAATACACACAGATGACTGTGTAGGCTGGGTGAAGGAAAGGAAAGCCATTGACCATCAAGATTAGCAAATCATTTATATAAAAATATTTGACTTTTATGTGGCAGCATAATAACACCAGTTTGTTTTTAACACCAAAGAGGATTTGTGCTGGTAAAGCTGCTGGAAAATTTAACTTGAAAATGAAACAAAATAGTGTTATTGTTACTTTCTGGTTGTAGTTACTGGTTACTTTATTGTCACTTGCTTTATTGTTAGCAAGAAGGTTGCTGGTTTAAATCCTGGTTGGGTCAGTTAGCAAATCTGTGTGCAGTTTGCATGTTCTCCCTTTGTTTGCGTGAGTTTCACACTTATTGCATGTGCGAAAAACTTTGCAATCACCTCTTAGTATGTAAACTGTTATTGACACCACATGTCCTCGTGTGTGTGTGTGTGCGTGTGCACGTGTGGTTTCTGTTGGAAGGCTGTAGTAAAAAAAAAAAGCACACATTTTTCTGGCCTCCAATTATTACGGTCAGTGTTTCAAAAACATGACAAATGCATTTTTTGTTGTTGTTGTTGCGAAGATAGTCTAGATCAGTGATCACTAACAGCCAAATTGAGGTCCTTGTCCAGGCCAAGAAGCGCCCCATGTGGGCGTGGACGTACAGCAGGTATGTTACTTCAGTCCTGCTTCTGCTGGGTGTTCTTCCGTGCCCGATCGCTTCCGCTATTTACTCTGTTTACCCGCTGTCTGCTAAGAGCAATTTTCTTCTTGACTGACTGTTCCCTTTGAATTAAGAGAGAAGAGCCGAGCTCTCTCTTTGCTTAAGTTTCATTCATTACGATGGTGCAGATAAGTGAAACTGAGCTCTCTGGAATCATATTAAAATCATAAAGAAATCATAAACAAAAATGTGTTGTTGCCTTGGTAATGCAAGCATGATGTAAACAGAAGTAATACATACTTGTAAAGTGCTCAATTATAAAGATGTGTTAACAAAATAATTTTCTGCATAATTGGTTGAGTCCAGATGTAAAATAGAAAAAGGGGAAATTTAAGCTTTTTCTCTTTATTTTCTAAAGCATTTAAAGCAAAATGCCCAACTTTTATTTAAGTAATTCGAGAACATGCAAATATACAGTCATATGTGTGAAGCTGTTGCCCAATAAATATGTTTATTGTTCTTTAAATTGTTCTGTAAGCAGTTATTTTCTAAGCTTAGCACATAACATACCGTACCGAAACCGTGACCCTAAAATTGTGATACATATCGAGCCGTGAGAAGATTGAACAGTTGCACCCCTAGTAAATAGTAAATGAAATAAAATCATATAACAGTTGTCACTTAGTGGGTAAGATGAAATAAGTCTCACAAAGCATATATAGTACCCAGTTTTGCAGGTCCAGTTTCTTGCAGTTTATTTCCAACCATCACCTACATAAGCTGATCCGGGTGTTTCATAACAGTAAGAACTCTGCAGGAAGGCGACTCTAGTAGTCTGCAAAATATGCCACAGAAGTTTTTAAATGGTTTCCACCTACTGGCTAACATTGTTTTAACATGTTGTGGGCCACATCACAGTTTTTCGTTTGGGTTGACGACCTTCCCAAAGAAAAGGATGTTGTCATTTGTTTGATCCGTGATAAAGATCATGAATGGGCGATCAAACCTAATAATACTCAATGGGCTGTAGGACACAAGTCTTTCATTAACCTCTGTCACTGCTGCTGCGGTGGTTCCTTGCTCATCGATATCCAGAGTGGCTTTATGCAAAACCTAAAAGTGAATCAAACAGACTTCTCTTATATCTTAACAAGTCTTTTAATTGTATAATTAAGTCATGTTTTAGGTTATATTTAAATGTCAATAATGTGCTTTTCCAAAGTTTTGTGTAAAATATTTTTAAAACAATTCCTGTCCCCAAATCTAAAAAAACTACAAAAGTTGCTGCCTGAATGGATTCAGTTCTGATTCACAAAGTCTCAATTTGATTTGACCAAATATTTAACTTGATTAGATTCAGTGTATATAAATTGAAAATAAATGCTGCTCATATTTCAGTAACACTTCAGTTACAGTAGGTCACGATTCCTGCCATTAACTAGTGGCTTATTACCTGTTATTAAGATATCAACTGTTCATTAGTTATAAAAAATAATCATATTCTTCATTCCTAATCTTACCCAAATCTAAACACAGTTTTTACTAACTATTAAAAAAACAGCTGATTAGTAGTTTATTAAGCTGGTAGTGGTAGTAATTGCTTTGGTAATAACATGAATTGTGACCTAAACTAAAGTGTTACCCATATTTCTAAAATTAAAGGGTAAACATCATGTTAGATAATGTATATAATCTTTTCAGCACTGCAAAACATTGTTGCCTTGACATTTTGACCTTAAATAGAGATGGATTTGAGACTTTACCTGTGAAACGAAAATGCTTTCCTCTGAAACTCCTGTAAAGTCGGCTTTATCTGAAAACATATCAGCCATTCCCATTCCCTTCAAAATATCCTTCAGCGAGTATGATGTTTTCAGAGAAAGCTTGGGGACGTAGATGTCAACTTCACTGTAGGACAAAAAAGAAGTCCCTGTGGTTAAAGATGACTGGGTAATCCATTTGATGAATGCACTAAAATTTTGATTTTAGTTTAGATGTAGACAACTAACTCTTTAGATACACTTCTCCTCCACTTTTTAATGTGCTGTCTAGAGATTGTCATCTCTAGATCTTTGATGGTTTTTCGCCCCATGTGAACATCTGGGACAGCCAGAAACATGGAAAAGGAATCGTTGTAGTCAAGACAGAGGACTTTACTGAATAGTTCAACATCATAATAGACTTTGAGACGTTCATACTGATGCATCATTTGCACTGGAACGGTGGTCTTATCATCTATATGAAATTTACTCTCACTGGTTGTGTCTGGGTTAAAAGGCTTGTCCCATTTTCCTTCAGAAGAAAGAGTGCAATTATTTAAGATCTAATGCCATTTCCAGAACTCCAATACTTTGACTATTGTGTATAGCCATGCACTTACAGTACCTTTAAAATATATGTATGTGAGAAGAAACATCAAAGTATCCTCTTCCAGATCATCGACAGCTTGATTGATTTTTCCATGTGTTTTTTCCTCCACATATTTATTAATTTGATCGACTGTTTCTTTGACACTAAAATCTACAGTGAAGCCATCAGAGTGGTAAAGCTCCTTCATGTCCTCCAGAAACTTAGAATGAGGCTTAAATCGGTCGCTTGCATAAAGAGCAGTGCCGACATCGATGTCCACTTCTGTCCTATTGCCGATGTCTTCCAGGAGATTGTGAAACAGCTGGTGCATTTCTTCAGTGCTGAAGATTGTGCTGTTGTAGCCAATGCCACTGAGAAGCTGCTGTTTGGTGTCTCCACCGGCTCCTAAAGAAAGCTCAGAAAGGGCCATAGACACACTGAACGGAGAGAAGAAGATGTTTTTGGACTGATAGTCAGGCGATTCTATAAGTCTCTTGTACAGGTGAAAAGCAAAATCGTTGTTCATGTTTATCAATGACGGGAGTTTAGCGCTAATGGGAGGTTGTTGTAAAGTCTCTTGATTCCCACAGACAACTACTGCAAAACCACAAATCCACAAAAATACACCGTTCCGTTCCATGGTCTGGAAGTCTCTGAGAAGAAATTAACAGAGTTTAGCAACATGTTGGTGACAATGAGGACATGTTCGTGACAGTTTGACGCATCAGTGACGATGAACAACTCATGATGCTACTGTATTTTCTGTCTTCTAATCTTCATCTAAAAGGTCAGATTTACATATGTTTATCAAACAACACAATTATTCAATAATTCAGATCTCAAGCACAGAAATGTCCTACCTCTTCAGACAGCTGTTGTTCCTCTTTTCCCAAACTAGACTGAGTTCTAAAGCCTGTGCCCTTACAGTGTGTTTGATCATAAAACAACCTTTAGTCTGTTTACTTTTTAATTTAACTCTAGAAAGAAAATAAATTATTAACCTCTAAGAAAGCCCTCAAATCAGCACAGTAAATTTATAGGTCACATCAGCATTTCCTTATCTTGGAATTAAGGTTCTGACATTTTTGTTATTGACATTTTTAATATAACAACTTATTTACATTATGGGATTCTTTTTATAAGTTGTTTAAATTTGAAGACTTTTTATTATAAAAAAAACAAATGTTACAGACATACTGTTTCCTTTTTGGAATGCAAAAACTTTGAAGCTTAATATCTCAAAATCATTCAGAACGCAGATAGAACCTTATAACCCTATAACTGTACAGTTTCCGTAATTAATTTCAGTCTAATCCCGTTATTAATTAATTAAATTGTGTATATGAATTTATTATGAAAATAAACCTTATACTGTAGTAAATGTGCAGTAACAATTTTAGTATGTCATTACTTTTTTATAACCACAATTCTACTACAAATTCCAAGCTATGGTTAGCTTAGAAAAAAATTAATTAATTAATGAATTTCTTGGTAACCATGACTTAATGGCTAATAATGCAACCCGGGCTCATTGTGGAAACGTAGCCCCGCGAACGTTTGTGCGGACCGCGATTTACGTCCCGGGAGGTACGTATTCGAGTGTTTTTTTGTTTTCGCGGATCCTTGAGAGGCCGCTGTGCGCACTTTTTTGCGTCTCGGGAGCGCGCGGCGTTCGCGCCTGCGCCGTTCTCGCGCGAAAAGCCGCCTGATCGGGAAAAAAAAAAAAAAAAAAGCAAAAGCCCTCGTCTTCGATTTCGACTGCGTTTTCGGATCCCGCCGCGTTCTCGCCCTCATTTTTCGGATTCCGTTTTAGTCTCACCTGATTTCCGGAACCTGCTGTTCCCCGGACTCGATCCCGGTCGTCGTCCACCGCGGCCGGCTCCTCCTCTTCCTCCTTGTCCGGGGCCTCCGCTCCGCCGACGCAACGCTGTGAGCTAGGCGGACAAACTGATTGCGTCGGGAAAGCCCTCTACTCGGAGACGAGCCGTCGACCGGCGAGCGCGAAGAGGAGGGGCGGAGCGGCGCCACACCACCCCGCTCGAAAAAAAACAAACGCGGCCTTTACGTACCTCCGGCCACGTAAATCGCGGTCTTCAGAAACGTCCGCGGGGCTACGTTTCCAGAATGAGCTTGGGTTGCAACAATGACTGTCTCCAAATAATATATCATCAAAGCCAAATCTAAAACGATTAACATGTCATTGAGTTAAAGTGCAAAAGGAAAAGGTCATCACAGCTGTTCAATCAACAAATATAATTTTCTATAAAATATTTTGATTACCAGATAGATGACCTATATTATTAGGTAACTGGAGTAAAGCCTGGTTGCATGTCAGCAAATGAGCGATAAAGAGACATTGATCCACTTTCTGCACAAATACACAAAGGTGACTGTGTAGGCTGGGTTAAGGGAAGCCATTAACCTTCAACATTAACAAATAATTTAGTTTAAAAAAGTGACTGCTATGGTATGTGTCAGCACAATAACGCAATACATTTTTGTTTTATTTTTTTACACCAAAGAGGATTGTTCTGGCGAAAGCTGTTAGAAAATTTGACTTGAAATTTGAACAAACTAGTGTTATTCATTTCATCTTCTTTTCAGCTTAGTCCCTTCATTAATCAGGGGTCGCCACAGCAAGCTGAATCGCTAACCTATCCAGCATATGTTTTACGCAGCCAGGGTAGCTACGCATGCCCTTTCAGCTGCAGCCCATCACTGGTAAACATATATACACACTCATTTATACACATACACCACGGACAATTTAGCTCACCCAATTCACCTATAATGAATGTCTTTGGTGGGGGAAACCGGAGCACCCGGATGAAACGCAAACACTACACAGAAATGCCAACTGACCCAGCCGTGGTTTGAACCAGCAACCTTCTTACTGTGAGGCGACAGCACCACCCACTATGCCACCGTGCTGCACGTTGTGTTATTGTTACTTTCTGATAATGGGGATTACTGGTTACTTTCTGATGTAAGGCTTAGTGGTTAGACATGCATCTTGAATGTGACCTGACCACACCACTGTAGTGAACTCATCAAGGATTAATGAGGAAGGGGATATTTGTAGAATGTGCCACTGCAAAATGAGGATCAAAGATGATGAAAAAAATATCATGAATTTCAGCATAACCATTCATATTGCAGTCACATTGCAAAGCATAAGTTCTCTATCGGATATAATACCAGATATGAAAGTGGGACAAATAGGAATAAACAAGATCAGTTTTCATGCAGGTTGCACAGTTCACAATGTTGTGACAATAACCGATCTGATTTGGGCCACATCTGCCTGCAGTGGGAACATAGCCAATGATTGAAAGATTCAAAATTAGCATTTCAAAAGTACTTGATACTAGGGTTGGGTCGATTGACATCACAATGCTGAGCCAGCATCGAGATCCTCTATCTCGGCCTCGTCGAAGCAGCAACCTGCTCCCAGAAAAAACACACAGCCCCACTCACACTAATACGTCTTTGTATTAAAATGACTATCCACGTCCACGCTGGTGTTTCATCTAGCATTCTTGAAAAGCCTTCTATAGCGCTGAAAACGCACATCACATGACCACACACACACACTTTGTCATGCACCACAGCGTACTTGTGTGTCTCAGCTTCAGCAGTCAACGGGTGCTTTGAGCACAAAACCCCTGAGAGCAGTGCACCTTGGACAGTTTATCAAGGATGTAGCGCTGGATTGCTAGTTAGTTTATTTACATAGCACATTTTTTACAACACAATGTTTCCCAAAATGCTGAACACAATCAATACTAATTAAAATTAGTCCTATTACACGCATAACAATTAAAACAAAAGGCAAACCCCTCAATGTTAAAAAGGCTTAAACTCTAAAAAACATAGACGCAGTTTCAGAAGCTTTTTAAAAACAGAGTTGGAGCAGATCTGATGTGGGGTGGAAGCCCGTTCCAGAGTTTTGGGATGATAACAGCAAAAGCCAGATCCCCACTTCGCTTACACCACGACCTTGGTACCGAAATAATAAATTGATCAGAAGACCGCAGTGACCTACCAAGATTATATACAGGTTTTAGATCTGATAAGTAAGGTGGTGCCAGACTATTTAAGGATTTAAAAACAAAAATTATTCATTTAAAATCAATCTATGACCTAACAGGCAGCCTGTCACACTGTTCAAAGAAGACGTGGAGACCCAAATGCAAGTGACAGTTTATTTACAATTCAGAGAGAACACAGAACCAAGAGAAACTGGCTGGCTGGAAGTCAGGTGATCACAAGTGGCAGATAAGGAACAAACAGAGCGAATCAAAAGTTCATCGGGTAGATCTTCAATCTCCGTCAACAGAGCGAATCAAAAGTTCATAGAGGAAAAACTTCAACCAGCGCACAACCAGCGAACTCAACGGGGAGAGCCTGACAATGACACAGAGACAAGTGAAGACAACGAACTGACAAGGTGAGACAGGAACGCTGAACATTTATAGCCACAGTAATGCGCTACACCTGGAGCGCAAATAATCAGCTGAGCGGTGCTAGGCGACCGATGACATGATCATGTGACCGCCCAGCTGATGAAATGAAAACAACAACACTGACAGCCACGCGACTCTCACACAAACACAGAGACAAGCGCACACACACGCACCGCAAACACAATTAAACAATCGCACCACGCAGACACATCATAGAAGAGCAGATAGATCCACAACCGTGACACAGCCAGCCCATAGAGGAAAGAACGTTCGAGGTTACTAAAGTAACCCTTCGTTCCCCGAGGAGGGGAACGGAAGCACTATAAGTGGATTTGATGTTCTAAATCCACGTATGGGAGGTTCGGTTCAGAAGCTACTCGTCTGAAAGAGTATTGAACGGGCCAATTAAGAATGAATTGGCAGCGCAAGCCTGCGCAGGTGTGCGGCATATGCAATCAACTGAGTATATAAGCATGCCTGGCGCCAGCAGACGCTATCCTTTTTAAGCTGAAGAGACTTTTAACAGCTAAGGGACAGTCATTATGGCGACGGAGTATAGTGCTTCCGTTCCCCTCCTCAGGGAACGAAGGGTTGCTTTAGTAACCTCGAACGTTCCCCTTTGGAGGGAACTCCAGCACTATAAGTGGATTTGATGTTCTAAATCCACGTATGGGAGCCCATTGAAAGCGCCATAATGACTGCACCTTACCAACACCCACCATGAGAGAGCGGTCAGGCAAGCGTGACGCACCCAGATCATGAGAGGCGTGGTCCTCCAACGTGCCCTTGGCCCTAACTTATCCCACTTCAAAGAAGTTTTACGGAATAGGTATCTTTTTTGGGAGTCGCTAGCATCTAGATAATTCTAGGAATATACGACAGTACGTTGGGAAGCGTGCCATCCCAGTAGGGAGGACGCTGCGGAGACCATCCGCACCCAATAGGGGGAAACAAATGGAATTACATATGGACTAACCCTGAAAAGGGGGAGTGCGCATAAAAGGTGGTTAGCAGATAGGCAAAGCACGGGTCCGCCCATGGGGGGAACTTAACCGTGGTGGAAAAAGCATATGGGAATCACCAGCGGGGATCGGCCATAGCAGGCACCTATACCCAAAACGCGGGCTGACCAGCGGGCAGACCTACAACGTAATGGGCCAGCAAGTGACTCCTCCGCTGAGTCAGTGCTGGGGGCCTCGGAGGAATCTGCAGGGCTCACCGAATGGGGAACTTACTGACAGACAGGAGGGTGCACATCTCTCCGTGTTAGGGAAAAAAGGCATCACAAGCGTGTACAACACCTACCGAGTTGTTTCCTCAATCACCAAAGGTACCTAACACCCTTGAGGAAACCGGCTCCACTCGCAGATTATAAAATCTTGCAAATGTGTTGGGTGTCGCCCAGCCCGCAGCTCTACAAATGTCTGTTAAAGAAGCGCCACGCGCACACGCCCAAGAGGATGCAACGCTCCGAGTGGAGTGCGCATGCACTCCCGGGGGGCGCGGCTGACCTCTGCTCAAATAAGCACATGAAATGGCCTCCACAATCCAGTGGGATAAACGTTGTTTAGACACGGCACTTCCCTGCTGCCGTCCGCCATAACAGACAAAGAGCTGCTCAGAAGATCTAAAGTTCTGAGTACGGTCCACATAAATGCGCAGAGCGCGAACTGGACAAAGTAAAAACAGGGCTGGGTCTGCCTCCTCCGGGGGCAGCGCTTGCAGGGTTACTACCTGATCTCTAAAGGGAGTGGTAGGAACTTTGGGCACATAACCCGGGCGGGGTCTCAGGATAACGTGAGAAAATCCCGGCCCGAATTCCAGGCACGAGTCACTGACCGAAAATGCCTCCAGGTCCCCGACCCTCTTAATGGAGGCCAACGCGACCAGCAGAGCTGTCTTCAGGGACAGAAATCTTAAAGATACTGTATCGAGTGGCTCGAAGGGATCAAATCGCAGGCTCGTGAGAATGAGAGCGAGATCCCAAGAGGGCGTGAGAGGGGGGCGAGTTGGATTAATTCGCCTAGCGCCTCTGAGGAACCGGATGATGAGGTTATGCTTTCCCACGGTGCCGCCAGCCACCGCGTCATGGTGAGCAGAGATGGCAGCAACGTAAACCTTGAGAGTGGAGGGCGACAGCCAACTGTCCAGCTTCTCTTGAAGGAAAGAGAGCACAACACTGATCTGGCAAGATCGGGGGTCTTCTCTGCGAGAGACACACCACTCAGTGAATAGACTCCACTTCAGGGCGTAGGCGCGCCTCGTAGAGGGGGCTCTAGCCTGAGTGATGGTATCAACCACCGCGGGCGGCAGGTTACCTAAGTCTTCCTCGCGTCTATGGACCACACGTGGAGGTTCCAGAGATCGGGACGAGGGTGCCTGACGGTGCCTTGTCCCTGAGAAAGTAGGTCCTCTCTCAAAGGGATCTGCCAAGGGAGGGCCGTCGCGAGGAGGGAGAGCTCTGATATCCAGGTCCAGTTGGGCCAGAGGGGCGCAACTAACAAAACCTGCTCCTCGTCCTCCCTGACCTTGCACATTAGCTGCGCGATCAGGCTCACTGGGGGAAACGCATACTTGCGTATGCCCCGAGGCCAGCTGTGGGCCAGTGCATCCGTGCCGAGAGAGCCCTCGGTCAGGGAATAAAACAACTGGCAATGAGCGTTCTCGGGGGAAGCAAACAGATCGATCTGGGCCTCCCCGAATCGCGCCCATATCAGCTGGACCGACTCGGGGTGGAGTCTCCATTCTCCAGAGTGAATCTGCTGCCGTGAGAGCACATCGGCTGCACGGTTGAGCATACCTGGGATGTGAATGGCGCGCAGCGACTTCAGCCGCGGGTGACTCCAGAGGAGCAGACGGCGGGCGAGCTGAGACATGCGGCGAGAGCGCATACCCCCCAAGCGGTTGATACACGCCGCCGCCGCCGTACTGTCCGTCCTGACCAGCACGTCTTGCTGCTCCAGCGCCGGAGAAAAACGGCGGAGAGCAAGGAACACTGCCAACAGCTCTAGGCGATTGATGTGCCAATGCAGCTGGGCACCTACCCACAGGCCCGCAGCTGCATGCCCGCGACACACGGCTCCCCAGCCTGTGCTGGAAGCATCTGTCGAAACAACAACATGACTGGAGGCCTGTCCCAGAGGCACACCGGCCTGCAGGAACGAGGGGTCGTTCCAGGGGCTGAGGGTGCGGCGACACAGCGCAGTAACAGAGACTCGGTGTGTGCCCGCATGCCATGCGCGTCTCGGAACTCGATCTTGAAGCCAGTGCTGAAGTGGTCTCATGGAGCAATCCGAGCGGCGTGACAGCCGCAGCGGAAGCCATATGCCCCAGGAGCCTCTGAAAATATTTCAGTGGGACCACTAACTTGCTGTCGAGCTCCCTCAGATAGTTCAGCAGCAGGCGAGCGCGCTCTCCGGAGAGGCGCGCTACCATGGTGACCGAGTCCAGCTCCATCCCGAGAAAAGAGATCCTCTGCACCGGGGCGAGTTTGCTCTTTTCCCAGTTGACCTGCAACCCCAGTAGGCGGAGATGCCGGAGCACCTCGTCTCTGTGCGCAGTCAATTGCTCCCGAGAGTGGGCTAAAATCAGCCAGTCGTCGAAATAATTGAGTACGCGGATGCCCGCAAGCCGCAGAGGCGCTAGGGCACCCTCCGCGAGTTTGGTGAAGACCCGCGGAGACAGAGAGAGCCCGAAGGGGAGGACCTTGTACTGCCATGCTCGACCTTCGAACGCAAACCGAAGAAACTGATGGTGGCGTGGAAGAATGGAGACATGAAAATACGTGTCCTTCAGGTCTATGGCTGCAACCCAATCCTGAGGACGAACGCATCGGAGGATGCACCTCTGCGTAAGCATTCTGAACGACAGCTTGTGAAGGCAGCGATTCAAAACGCGCAGATCTAGGATTGGCCGTGACCCACCGCTCTTTTTGGGTACGATGAAGTACGGGCTGTAAAACCCGCTCTCCATCTCGGCTGGAGGTACCGGCTCGATTGCACCCTTCGCCAGGAGGGCAGCAATCTCCTCTCGCAAGACAGGGGCGGACAGGGGATTGACCCTGGTGAAATACACGCCCGTGAACCTGGGAGGCCGTTTGGAGAACTGTAGTTCATAGCCGAGTCTGATCGTGCGTATGAGCCACCGCGAGGGGCTGGCTCGCGCTAACCAGGCAGGCAGAGCCCTCGCTAATGACGTCATCGCAGCAATCGTTGATGTACCCGCGGAGGGGCAGCGAGGAGCGGGTGTGCTGATCCGGGGAGCGCGAGGGTCCCACAGAAGAGCTGGAGGAGAGCGTTTCGCTCTGGCTCCGCACCCTGACTCCTGAGAGGGGGCATGGGGGCTGGGAGAAGGGAGACCGTACCCCCAGTGCCCGAGAGCCGCTGGCGGAGCATGCAAACCCTGCGAGCTGAGAGGCAGCACGTCCCAGACTGGTGGGGCTTGAGCTGTCGCATCCGGGGAAGGGAGAAAATGCTCTTTGATCGAAACTTTGGTGGCACTGAAAAGTACCGTTGGAATTTGGGCCCCGTCCTCCAGCGGGGAAAGAGCAAGTCTCCTCTTCTCCAAATTTGGCTTTTTCAGAAGAGGCTGCACTACAGCATGTTTCAGTTGTGAAGGCACCACTCCAGAAACAAGACTCCTATGAATAATAGACAAAATACTAGGGCCTATAATCTCAAAGGCTAGCTTAAAAAACTTTGATAGGAAAATATCCAATGGACAGCTGCTAAGTTTTATTCGGCCCACTGTATCTGTCAGAGACACAACATAGACAAGTGTGAAACTAACAAGTGCAGCAGGGGACACGCCAGGTTCAGGAAAAACAATATCATAGCTAACAATTCCAGACCTAATTTAAGAAATCTTATCCATGAAGAAGTTTAAAAAAGCTTCACATGTATCGCATGATTCCTCCACAACAACATTTGACATTTGAAATAAAATGTCAGGTTTATTTTGATGATAACTGATTAAATCAGAAACATATTTCCTCTTAGCTTCCTTCATAGAAACCTGATAATTGGAGAGAGATTCCTTAAAGATCTCATATGACACCTGCAGTTTATCTCTCTTCCACTTGCGTCCAGCCTTTCTGCAGGCCTGTCTAGATGCCCTTGTTGTCTCATTCAGACGAGGCTCAGATGTAGGCTTAACAGTTCTAGTTTTTTTCTGGGGCAACAGAGTCTAAAATGGAAGAAAAATAGCAATTTAACAATTCCACAGGTGGTCCACATACAAATAAGAGGGAGGGTTCTCTAGCATAGTTGTATGTTGATCATTAATGTACAAATTTTTAAACAGATCAATAGAAGAGCCCTTAAATCTACTAAACCGCCTGGAGATATTAGATGAGTTAGTAGCTTATTTTATGGGTAAAAGTGATCTCAAACGTCACAATTTTATGGTCTGAAAATGGATTGCGTCTCATTATAGTAGTTAAACGTGATATTTAATTCATCTTGTCTCTCTCTAACGACTTTTTTGTCTTTTGAATCTTTCAGGTAACGTGTCAGCGTCAGTACACTGCTTCAATCTTAATTTTTGTGAAAACCTCAGTGTAATATCGTTCGTTGTTGTGTGGGAAGAAGAAGACAGGGTCGGCGATATCAGGTAAATTTTTTTTCAATGCACAACATGTGTAGCAGTTAAGGTGTGTGTGTGCTCTCTCCTCTCTCCGGCTGCTCCTTCTCTTCTCCTTAAGAAGGGTGTCTCTCCGGCTCAATCACTAGAATAAACAGGTGTTATTTATTATTTCTGATTGGCCTGCTGATTAGCCGCCAGGCTCTGAGCATGCTCTCCCCCCTCATTGGGTGTTCGATCATGCTTACCTCTCCACACTCAGATACTGTTGGTTGTGCACCTTTTTACCAAGCAAGTTTGTTGACACTGTTATAACAACACATATTACTCTGCCTATTCATGTATGAGTTCCGCGGAAAAAAAATGACTGACAGGTATAGTAATTTGTAGGTAACTTATTATTATTTATTTATGATTTGGTTATGGGTAAAACAAAGATCATGCAGGTTAGGGGTTCGTTCTTCGTACGTGGATTACTCAATTAGCTGGATTTGGATGTTGACATGATCCAGGATCATTTTGTTCTTCAAAACTCATCTGAGACTTGTTGTCATAGTAACAGTTCTGGTAGCTCAAGCCTGCGTATAGGAGCAGGTTCATTTTATATAAACAGGATTAGATCAAGCAAAGATAATACTGAAAGTATGTACCAAATTCTGATATTTTCTTACAGTAGTAATATACTTGGGTAAATAGTATATATGTATAAATATAAGTTAAAAATACATCATTAATAAAACTTATGCAATCCGAAATAAAAGTAAAAGACTGCCACTTGGTGGTTCAAAGACAAAATTTATTGATATGAACTTTTAAGATGCAAACGCGTACATGCACAATATTCGATTCGATACATTGATATGCATTGAAATAAATGATGAATTATCTTGACACATGAAAGTGTAAAGCCTGCAGCCCACAACAAACGTGAGAAGTTATTGCGTGTCATATTTCACAAACCATTTACTGCTAATTTGATGTAATTTTGCTGTTATGGATAATTGAATATTAATCAGATGATGTCATTACGCTGCTGTGCCGTCAGCCAATCGTTACATTACTGATCATGATCAGGATAGATCAGTCCTTCACAACACACGCTGCGATTTCAGATCAGTTCATTCAGACTTTTTAATCTGATTCACAAACTTGTTTGAAGAACCAAATTAGCCAGAGATCAGTTATCAAGATGAACAGATCCAAGATCAGACAAATCATCTTATATCATTTAAGCGAGGTACGAAGAATGGACCCCAGGTAGTTGAAATGGTAGACTATACAAATAATTGATTCATTATGAATTAATTATTTATAAATAATTAATTCACTGCCACCTACTACGACGATACCATCGTCCATCTTGATGTGATGTCAAATTGGTCAGCATCGCTAAACCCTACTTCATACAGTTATACAAAATTACAGAAAACAGTTCCCATCCAAATTTTTTTTTTTTCTGCTCATAGCTGTGCGTAACATTCATTCAGTAGTACTTGTGCATCTACACCCCACCCCATAACTTGAACTCCCATTGCACCATTGCACACTTATATAGCACATAATCATTGCACCACACTGCACATATACATATCCACTGTGCATATACATTGAACTTATGACTTGCATATCTACATATCCATTTGTAATTCCTGTTTGTAGCAAATAACAACTTGTATATTATGTTCATATCAGTGTGCATATTCCTCATTATTAATAGAAAACTGTAGCTGATTCTAGTTATTACAACAGAAGGTGCATTTCATTGCTTTGTACTTGTACATGTGTAATTACAATAAAGTTGAATCTTATCTGATCTAATTTAATCACCCTAGTGTTCCTGTGGAAGTGACATAAAGACTCAGTGACTATGTTTACATGCCTCCAAATTATTACATTTTTCACCTATACTGTCTATATAATTAACTTTAAACAAATGAAATATGGTGTTTTCCAACAAGGCAACCAGGGGTACTAAATATAATTGCTAAACTGGCAGTGGGTGGGTTAAAAGAACCAAAACAAAGACAGCTGTTCCGGCATGTAATGGACATTGTCAAAGCAGAAAATCTGACTTCAGCATTGTTTTTCAGATAAACAAGAATGTTCACTTGGCATGTTTTTTTAAATATCTGCAAACATATTATGGTGTTTTTTATCAAATCAATTTCTTGCAGTTTATTTTTTTCCAACCATCACCTACAGTAAATAAGCTGCTCCAGATGTGTTAAAACAATAAAAACTGAACTCTACAAAATCTGCAATCTATGGCACTGCAGTTGTTAAATGGTTTCCACCTACTGGCTAACATTGTTTTAACATGTTGTGGGCCACATCACAGTTTTTCATTTGGGTTGACCACTTTCCCAAAGAAAAGGATGTTGTCATTTGTTTGATCCGTGATAAAGATCATGAATGGGCGATTAAATTTCAAAATACTCAATGGGTTGTGTAACCTTACTCTCATTGAAACTCCTGTCACAGCTGCTGCGGTGGTTCCTTGCTCATCGATATCCAGAGTGGCTTTATGCAAAACCTAAGTGAATCAAACAGACTCCTCTTAAAGTCTTTTAATTGTATAATTTAATCATGATTTAGGTTATATTTGAATGACAATGATGCACTTCAAAACAAAGGTTTTTTTTTTCCAAAGTTTTGTGTGTAATATTGTCAAAACAATCCCTGTCCCCAAATCTTCAAAACTACAAAAGTTGCTGCCTGCATAGATTCAGTTCTGATTCACAGAGTCTCATTTTGATTTTACCAAATATTTAACTTGAGTAGATTCAGTGAATATAAATTAAATACAAATGCTGCTCATATTTCAGTAACACTTCAGTTACAGTAGGTCACGATTCCTGCTATTAACTACTGGCTTATTATTATTATTATTAGGATATCAACTGTTCATTAGTAGTTATAAGGTATAATCATATTCTGCATTCCTAACCTTACCCAAATCTAAACACAGCTTTTACTAACTATTAATAAACAGTTTATTAGTACACTGTAAAACCCAAAAGTCAAGGTAACTCAAACTATTTGATGAAATCGATTGCAACAAACCATTTAAGTTCAAAAGCTAATCCTAATGAGTACTGTGAACTTAATCCATTTGAGTAAATGAACCAATTTGAGCGCAGTAAAGCACAATTATTGAAAAGACCTCAAACCAACTGAGTACTGTAAAACCTAATAAGTTTAGTCAACTCTTTGAGGAAGACGATTCGTTTGAGGAAGACAAATCGTTTGAGGAAACGATTGCTACAAACCATTTGAGTTAAAGAAACTAATCTACATGAGTACTGTGAACTTACTCCATTTTAGTTGAAGTGATAGGTATTTAATTACTCATTACCCTCAACACTGAGTTTAAAACTCTTTTCAAATGAGCAGAATTAACTTTCAGTAGATTTTGAATTAACCACACTCATTTCATTTGATAAAGGTGACTAGAGTTTTACAGTACAGTTTACTAAGCTGGTAGTGTTAGTTAATGGTTTGTTAATAACATAAATTGTGACCTAGAGTAAAGTGTTACCCATATTTCTAAAATTAAAGGGTAAACATCACTTTAGATACTGTATAATCTTTTCAGAACACTGTTGCCTTGACTTTTGACTTTGAATAGAGATGGACTTGAGACTTTACCTTTGAAACGAAGATCTTTTCCTCTGAAACTCCTGTAAAGTTGGCTTTATCTGAAAACATATCAGCCATTCCCATTCCCTTCAAAATATCCTTCAAGGAGTATGATGTTTTCAGAGAAAGCTTGGGGACGTAGATGTCAACTGTTCTGCAGGAACAAAAAAGTCACTGTGGTTAAAGGTGACTGGGTAATCCAAATGATGAACACACTAAACTTAAAACACTTGAATGAAACAATTGGGATGGTCTTAATTTTAATGAAGACAACCAACTTTTTAAAGGCACTTCTCCTCCACTTTTCAAAGTGCTGTCTAGAGACTGTCATCTCTAGATCTTTGATGGTTTTGTGCTCCATTTTATCATCTGGGACAGCCAGAAACATGGAAAAGGAATCCTTGTAGTCAAGACAGAGGACTTTAGTGGACAATTCAGCATCATAAAAGACTTTGAGACGTTCATACTGGTGCATCATTTGCACTGGAACGGTGGTCTTATCATCTATATGAAATGTACTCTCGCTGGTTTTTTCTGGCTTAAAAGGCTTGTCCCATTTTCCTTCAGAAGAAAGAGTGGAGTTATTTAAGAAGATCTAATGCCATTTTCAAATCTGCAATACTTTGACTATTGTGTATAGCCGTGCACTTACCTTTAAAATATATATATGTGAGAAGAAACATCAAAGTATCCTCTTCCAGATCATCAACAGCTTGATTGATTTTTCCTTGTGTTTTTTTCTTTGCATAATTATTAATTTGATCGACTGTTTCTTTGACCCTAAAATCTACAGTGAAGCCATCAGAGTGGTAAAACTCCTTCATGTCCTCCAGAAACTTGGAATGAGGCTTAAATCGGTCGCTTGCATAAAGAGCAGTGCCGACATCGATGTCCACTCCTGTCCTATTGCCGATGTCTTCCAGGAGACTGTGAAACAGCTGGTGCATTTCTTCAGTGCTGAAGGTTGTGCTGTTGTAGCCAATGCCACTGAGAAGTTGCTGTTTGGTGTCTCCACCGGCTCCTAAAGAAAGCTCAGAAAGGGCCATAGACACACTGAACGGAGAGAAGAAGATGTTTCTGGACTGATAGTCAGGCGATTCAATAACCCTTCTGTACAGGTGAAAAGCAAAATCGTTGTTCATGTTTATCAATGACGGGAGTTTAGCGCTAATGGGAGGTTGTTGTAAAGTCTCTTGATTCCCACAGACAACTACTGCAAAACCACAAATCCACAAAAATACACCGTTCTGTTCCATGGTTTTATTTGAAGGCTCTGAGGGGAATTATAACAGAAAGAGTTTGAGAACATATTAGTGACAAGGAGGACATGTTCATGACAGTTTGACGCATCAGCGACGATGAACAATTTAGCTGCTGTATTTTTCTTTTCTTCTACAAGATCAGATTTGCATTTATTTATCAAACAAAACAATTATTCAATATTTCAGATCTAAAAAAAAAATGATTTCCCTACCTCTAAAGACAGCTGTTGTTCCTCTTCTCAAACTAGACTGTTATAAAGCCTGTGCCCTAACGGTTGGTTGTTAAACAACCTTTAGTCTGTTTACTTTATAAAAAAATTATTAACCTCTAAGTAAGCCCTCACATCAGCACAGTCAATAAATGGTTGCAAGGCTATCAGCATTTAACCTTAATGAGGAGTTGACAGTTGAATAATTGTTATTAATGATATAATATTAATAAAATATATTTAATTTATTTAAAAAAACACCCATATTTTATAAAAATTCCCCATGATTTTAAATATTTTTATTATTTACCATTACCATTTGGATAACTATTTTGTATACTTTGACTTAACACAAGGACATAAAAACAGTAAATAAATCCAAATCCAAACTCCAAATAATAAATCCAAAAAGAAAAGGATAATTATGTCATCGATATTAGCGAAATTGAAAGTTGTCACTTGTACTTGATTTAAAAAAAAATAATAACTGGTTGTTTTTACTGAAATGTAAAACGTGAAAATGTTTTGACATTTATATTGATTTTCATATAACTAGTGGTGGTTGCTAAGGGTGTGATGCAGTTAATGCAAATAGTATTTTAGCAAAAACAATTTGATGTGCCAATTTATGATCTCATTATGCAATTAGAGTAAAGCCTGAGTGCATGTCAAGAAAAGAGTTATGAACTCATTGATCCACTTTCTAAATACACAAATGTGTCTCTGTAGGGTAACCCCAGCAAATTCTTTAGTTAAAAAGATTTTAGTTTACTTTTATTTATTTGCCCTTACTAAATGCTGCAGTCAAAGGCGAAGACTGAAATAATATGCTTACACAACATCCAACAACTCTCTAAAATTCGCCTATATTAGAAAACTATTCCCAGCATTATCTACCGCAGGGGTCATCAACCCTGTTCCTGAGGAGCTTCCTGCAGATTTTAGGTGCAACCCAGATCAAACACACCTGAACCAATTAATTAGATTAGATTAGATTCAACTTTATTGTCATTACACATGTACAATTACAATGCAATGAAATGCAGTTTAGGTCTAACCAGCAGTGCAATAGCAGCAAATGCAGGATACAGGTATAAGTTATAAAGTGCAGTTATAGAAAAACTATGGTAATATTTACAGATGGATGTACTATAATATTATATACAGGTTGTATTAGCTATGAACATTTACAATAGATGAATATGAATATATGTACAGGTTGCTATTAATAATCAGAAGTGTGCAGATAAATAAACATAATTACAAATGTATATGTACAGTGGGTGTGTACAAAATTACAAATGTCCATGTGCAGTGGGTATGTACAGTTCAAATAAGAAAATCAGTGTAATGTAGTGCAATATATATGTGCAAATGTTAATTTTAAACAGTGCAGTGATTATGAGGAGTTTAAGTTAGAGGAGAGTGGGGGGTGTATTGGGGGGCAAAAGAGTCAGTGAGGGACAGCTCTGGGGAAAAACCTGTTCCTCACTCTGCTGGTTTTTGTCCGGGGGAGCCTGAATCGCCTGCCAGAAGGCAGGAGTGAAAACAGTCTATCAGCGGGGTAAAAGGTGTCCTTTAGAATACTGCATGCTCAGCACAAACAGTGTTTTCTCTGGATGTCCTCAATGGCTGGCAGTGTGGTCCCTGTGATGCGTTGGGCAGTTTTCACCACCCACTGCAGTGCCTTGCGCTCAGCAACAGAGCAGCTTCCATACCAGACTGTGACACAGTTGGTCAGGATGCTTTCTATTGTGCAGCGGTAGAAGTTCACCAAGACAGCTGATGAAAGCTGGTTCTTCTGCAGTTGCCTTAAGAAGAATAGGCGCTGGTGAGCCTTCTTGACCAGGCTGGAGGTGTTGGTGGTCCAGGAAAGGTCCTTTGAGATGTGGGTCCCCAGGAACTTGAAGGATGAGACGGGCTCAACGGCCATCCCATTGATGTGGATGGGATTATGTGAGCCTGTTCGTCCCTTTCTGAAGTCCACAATGAGCTCCTTGGTCTTGTTGGGGTTAAGGAGCAGATTATTGTCGGTGCACCAAGTGGCCAGATGCTGTATCTCCTCCCTGTAGGCCGTCTCATCATTATTGCTGATTAGACCAATCACTGTGGTGTCATCTGCAAATTTGATGATAGTGTTGGATCTGTTCACAGGCCTACAGTCGATAGTAAAAAGGGAGTAAAGGAGGGGCTCAGCACACAGCCCTGTGGTACACCAGTGTTGAGTCTGACGGTGGTGGAGCAGATGTTAGTCTGAAAGTCCATAACCCAGTTGCAGAGAGACGTGTCGATATCCAGGTCTCTAAGTTTGATCAGTAATTTGGAGGGTATGACAGTGTTGAATGCTGAGCTGAAGTCAACAAACAGCGTTCGTGCATAAGTGTTTTTATTGTCCATGTTTGAGTACAGAGTGCAGTGCTATGGAGACTGCATCTTCTGTGCTCCTGTTGCCACAGTATGAAAATGATGTGAGTAGAGTGTGGATGGCAGAGAGTCTTTTAGATGTGCCAGGACCAACCGCTCGAAGCACTTCATGATGATGGGTGTGAGTGCTACAGGGCGGTAATCATTTAGGCATGTTGGGCTGGAGTGTTTTGGCACTGGCACAATAGAGGTGGTTTTAAAGCATGTTGGCACAGCTGCTAGGTTAAGCGACAGGTTGAAAATGTCTATGAATACCCCAGCGAGCTTAGGACCTGAAGCAGCACTTCATAATTACAGGCAGGTGTGTATGCTCAAGGATGCAACTGAAATCTGCAGGATGGTAGCTCCTCAGGAACAGGGTTGGTAACCCCTGATCTACAGTATCAACACAATCTCACAATTTGTAGCTTTGATTTGGCTAATTCGTGGGCATTTGTATGATCTCATTCGTACAATTTAATAAGATTTGCTTATCCCCCAATGATTGTTGAGTTCAGGGGCTGGGTTGGGTGCCACGCCTCCTGTTTAAAATTGTACATTTTTGTACGACTAAACTAAGACCTTAATTTGGTGGCTCAGGTTTATCTAATTGGGGTTTGAGCTAAACTACAGGAACGAGCTTGGGACCCCTGCATTACAGCATCAAACATTTCATAACAAAATAAGCAGACATGCCAGTAACTTCAGCCCTCGGAATTTTCTGTGTGCTAAGAAAGGAAGCATCGTAATTAAATCACTTCTATGAAGCAGATGCTTCTATACTACAGATGCAACTTTTTCTAGAAAGAGAAGCAGGCTTTTTAATTCTTCTGTCATATCATTCATCAGCTGTAAGAATGGCCATTCTTGAATGATTTTGATTGCATCTCTGTGAGTTTTATTTTAAACAAGGCACAACACTAAAGGAACTACACCTTCTAAAAATGCATACATCACATCCAATGCAAGTGACATTGTGACCCAAGTAGCCTAATTTGTCAAAAGGACAGCCTCCCTTAACATCATAAATGGCTTATTAGTCTGGATTTTAGTTTACATGCTTTTAAATGGTAACTGTGGACAAGTTAAGATTTCTAAAAACGTCTTTTAATGTCTCCATGTATGGCCATACAGTAACTACCAGTTCTACCAACATTAAACAACATGCTAAATCTACCTATTATGTATGGCTTCTTTCCTGCAGCTGAACAACAAAAAACTGACAATGATCCCCTCAGGTACACCTTGCATGCTTTATTCAGTGTTAAATACTAACAGTGTGAGTCTGAATGCCATTTTACTGGACATTTATAGAGAACCAAAGCAAAGACAGCATTCTGGCATGTAACACCCATTTTCAAATCAGAATATCTGACCTCAGCTTTGCTCTTCAGATTAACAAGAATGTTTACTTAGCATGTTTCTTAAATATCTGCAAACATATTATGTTATGTTTATGCTTTAGAAGAGTCAAAAACTTACATACAGCATCTTTAATTACTGTGGTCTTGGTTATGAGATGCCTTTTCATGGATGCATTGTTAAGAACTTTGCCACATACCAGACGCTGCACCCTGGGATGTTTCTGTTCTTGATGTATATTGAATTTGATGTATAGTTCAACTTAACACTGTTTGGTGTTGTTCACTGCTGCTTGCAGATGTTATAAGGACCTTACCAGCATTGTTAGCAGTTGTTCTGTTCACTCACATCCCCTTCGGTTATTGTGCTCTCCTCTTGATCTTCATTTCTCTTGCCAGATTGAGACCACAATGGCAGTTTTGCTCACCTTTTAATAATTTAGCCTACTTGCAAATTTTCTTAGTGTTTTTAACATTTTTTTTTATTGCGTGATTCCCCTTTGCACCACTAGAGGAAGCCAGTGGGCCACTAGTGGCACCTGCGCACTCACCGCTCTAGATAAAATGCAAGAAAATCACCATAGCTCTAAACAGGAAATTAACATCATCCTAAATTTCTTGCTGCACTGACTGAGGCTATTGAATTTTTCTCTATCTGCATCTCAGAATCGAGGTAAAATGTTCTCTCTTTTTTAAGCATTTATGTTTGGGTGAGCAGAAAATTCAGCATTATCTGTAAAAGTTCCTTAACCTCGGTACATTCTACCTCAAGGTGAAGGTGAAGAAGTTGTAGTCTTTTGTAACACCATATATTTATGCTTTCAGTAAACATGACATCTAAAGCACTCATCCTTGGAAAATATTCTTTGACTGTCATAAAGTCCACAAGTAAATATTAAATACTAAAATGGAAAACAAATACACCTCACCAAGTTTCTCTATTAACAAGGCTTGCAACATGAGAAGTGCTGCTTTAAAATCAGTTCCTGAAAAAAAACGATGTGCCATACAAACACAGTTTTTCATGAGCTGAACTCAAACATCTAATGCTTTTTATGTACACAAAAGCCATATTTCCCTCACACATTGTTCACATATTTGCCATATCTGCTAAAAATTTTAGATTCACACTGCACAATCAAAATCGCCAACAAATGCCTGAAATTGGAGGCAAATCGGTGCTTGTTCGCACGAGTGTCATGCAGTGAGAAAACAACTGCGATCTGATGACTTATAAAATTATGCAGTGTGCAGTCATGGCTCCTTTGCCTAGATCATAGGTCTCAAACTTGATTGGGCGCCGCAGCTACGCACAGTTTTGCTCCAACCTTATTCAAACACTACTGATCCAAATAATTGATTATTCGAAAGAGTCTTAAACACCTTGATTAGTTGCCTCAGATGTGTTTGATCAGGGTTGGAGCAAAACTGTGCAGAGCTGCGTCCCTCTAGGAATTGAGTTTAAGACCTATGGCCGAGATAATCCATCCACATCACAGGTGTGGCATATCAAGATGCTGTTTAGACAACATGGTTATTGTACAGGTGCGCCTCAGGCTGGCCACAGTAAAAGGCCACTCTAACGGCCTGTTTCCACTGAGTGGTACTGTACGGATCAGTTCGCTTTTATGGCCGTTTCCAACGTCAAAAGGCATACCGAACCGTACCGTACGTAAGGGTACCAAACACGAGAAAGGATACCAAAAGGCGGAGCTAGACCCACAGCTACACGCTATTGGTTTACAGAGATACATCATTCGCTTGCGCAACAAGCCAGAATCAAAACAATGAACCACCATGTTTAAAATACACAGCCAAGAGATTACAGCGTAATTATATATACATATAATAATGAGTCATGGTCGACCCGGGCTCAAAGAAACCTTGTTGTCATCTTGATGAACAGCTACAAAGCCAAAAAGAAAAGCAGATTTTACCTTGTGACTTTACGAGTTTTTTTTTTTTACTAAGTTTTTTTACGAGCCAGTCTGTAGCGCGAGCGCTTTCGCTTTCTTGCTTGCGCTCGCCGCTCGTCTATATCTGAAATAACAAACTTTTTGACCTGATGATAATAACGTGCGCTTGATTATTGACGTGGTTTTGAAACCTGATCCTGTTAGAAACTGACAAACGCGAGAGTGACCTGCGTTAAAAAAAAAAAGGAGCATATTATTTTTTCAGCAAATGTGAACAAACTGCCTTGTAAAACTATTATCATCACCTTTTGCACTATTATGAACTTAGAATAATGGAATGACTCTCTAACAGAGGCTGCATGTGCTGCTGAAGATTAAACACACATATGAGAGGTTTGCTCTGACTGTGGGCTATATTTTGTGTTGTTTTTGAACCTAAATGACTAAATGAATGCTGTGTATTTTTTCTGTAGTTGGTAACATATCAGAGACTGAAAGGGTCTGTATGTGTTCATATACATTGCATTTATTTATTTTATATAATTGCAGACACAGAAGAAAGTGCTGTCGCCTCACAGCAAGAAGGTCGCTAGGTCGCTGGTTTGAACCTCGGCTCAGTTGGCGTTTCTGTGTGGAGTTTGCATGTTCTCCCTGCGTTCGCGTGGATTTCCTCCGGGTGCTCCGGTTTCCCCCACAATCCAAAGATATGCGGTACAGATGAATTGGGTGGGCTAAATTGTCCGTAGTTTATGAGTGTGTGTGGATGTTTCCCAGAGATGGGTTGCGGCTGGAAGGGCATCCGCTGCATGGAAAAACTTGCTGGATGGGTTGGCGGTTCATTCCGCTGTGGCGACCCTGGAGTAATAAAGGGACTAAGCCGACAAGAAAATTAATGAATGAATAATTGCAGACGTAACAGTAGGCTATTTCGTCATTGATCTGCAGTTATAGTCAGCTCATGTTCATAGAAATGTTGGTAACACTTTACAATAAGGTTCATTAGTTAATGCATTTACTATCATGCACTAATCATGAATAACACATGTACAGCATTTATTAATCATAATTGAACATTTACTAATGCATTATTAACATCCAAGTCCATGCTTGTTAACATTAGTTAATGGACCATGAGTTAACATGAACTAACAATGAACTACTTTATTTTTATGAACTAACGTTAACTATCATGAACAAATACAGTAGTAGATGTATTGTTCATTGTTTGTTCATGTCAGTAAATGCATTAATTAACATTAACTAATGAACCTTATTGTAAAGTGTGACCGAAAAGTTAGTATTAAACATTTATACATGAGTATTTATGTGTATAAAGCAATCTTTTTTGTTAGAAGTGCTTCTCATATGATATGTAAGTGACCCATACAGCTTTACTGTAGACATTTTCTCAAGCAAACATGACGTCGACTGAGACTTTGTCATACACCACGCCCACCAAAAGGGTACCCTTGGTAGTGGAAACGCAAGCTTGATAAAGGTGATCCGTACAGTACCAGTCAGTGGAAACGAGCCATAAAATGTGTATTTTTATCACACAGCACAATGCAACAGATCTAGTACATCTAGTATAATTATTTGCACTTAATAAAACAAAACTGACTTTTTTTCAGTGTTGACCTCAATTCATTACTACGTAACATTCAGAACAGAGTGAAGCTTTTTATCAGAAATTACAAAATCAAAGCAACCTGAGGCAACATCCTCGAATAAGCTATTCAAGCTTTTTGCTGGCAGCATTTCAACCCATGTCAGTGTCAAATGGGGAAATACTACTGCATACTAGTCCTAAATGTGATTCCTTCCGCTTGTTCTAAACAAACTAACAGCCTCTTTTTTTGCCTTATTTTTCATGATGTTTATTAAGCAGCTGCAACAGTGTAATATAATCTGAAATCAGACAGGTAAATAAACCTCAGCATTCAATCAGTTGTTCAACCATAAGGAGATGAAAACGTCTAATCGAAATGAATAATGAATAAAGAAAATAAACAAATGATTGAATGAAAAATCAATAAAACTCCAGACGTCCCCCTTCAGCCACAGCAAAATCTTTTTATTGAAAAGATGTGATGGATACATGAGCAAAGGAAGATAAACAATCCTCTCAACAAAATAACCAATTGTTCCACCAAACAGACAGGCTTACAATAAAATTATGTTATGCTTTAGATTATAGTTAACATCAGTTAATGCATTCAGTATCATTATTTTACAGCATTTATTAATCATTGTTAATGTTAAATTTATGTAATGTTGGTAACAGGTTTATTAGAGTTTGTGTATGTTAAAAATAATATTAACCAGGATCAATAAATGCAGTATCGTTCATGTTAACCATTGCATTAACTAAAGCATACAACATTACAGCAAAGGGTTAAGGGAGTTTCTATATTTATACTACAACGTGTGGAGATTTCCTTCAAATATAAAACATTTCTTCAATGTCTTTCAAACCAAACAAAGGCAAAGCTTAAAACTGTTAAAATTACATACAAACAACATAGAAAAAAGTACGAAGAAGAAAAAAATGAACTAGTGCAATCAAAGAAATCCATTTACAAGCCAAAGAATTGATCAATTCACATGGATATGTAAATGTTTTATAAACACAAACATAATTGCCTACAAACCACAACAACAGGTCACTGCTTGAGGTTTGAGTGAGAAACTGAAAAAGGTTTACTTCCTCATTTTCTACTCCTCCTCTTTTTCAACGTTATGTTTTTTAGGCACCTGGAGAACAAAAAGTGATTAATAACATGCCAAAAATTAAGTATTACATCTAATCTGAAGAACTATAGCTTTTCTAAATTTGGTTTATGTTCTTTTAGTAATATACATGCATACCTTTGGTGTCTCTGTGTTTTTCTCATTCCTTCGACCTTCGAGTCTTCCTCTGTGTGGAGTTCTGCCATCAGGAAAAAAGACTCAATTGTAATACAATTTTTCACAATTATTATTTTTCTCTTAACATTACTATAGTGATGCATGATATTGGATTTTTACTAATATCAGGTCCATATTTAGACTCTTTTTGGCTGATAGTCAATAGAAGTAGTAATCTCGTATTTTTTTTATTTATTTATATGTTTTGTTTTGTTATTAAGAAAGAATGGGTAATTAACAAGTGTCTGGTTTGTGACTTTTCTAAGCTGCAGCTTCAGAACAATAAATCAAATCAGACTAGAGATTATATGACACTTAATAATGCTTGATTTCCACACAGAATTAGAATTAGTTTTCATTTTATGTATCATTGTAACACAGCACTCCCAAATAATAGGCTGCTTGGGGGCGATCTTATGGAAAACCAAACTACTGATTTAAAGACTTAGGTTCTAGCCATTAAATCAAATCTTACATCAGATTTTATGACAAATTGATATTTTTTTGTGTATTTTACTTTCATTACTAAAATTCACCTTAAGAATGACTAGACTGCAGGCAAAAAAAGTATATTACAGCAGGCTGACCGTAAACGTGATCTTACCGCCAAGGCATAATTTTCCATGTAAGTCAGACTGATTCTGATATTTACATTTAAAACATTATCGGATAAACACTTCAGCAATATTGTGCATCTCTACTTAATCTGTAATGTATGTAGTTTTGTTTTTGAGCTGTCGTATATGCACCGGCTTTATTAGGTATTAGGGGGTTGGACCCCCTTTTGCTTTCAAAACTGCCTTAATCCTTCATGGTATAGTATTCCTCAGAGATCCCAAAGATGCTCTACTGGATTCCGATCTGGTGACTTTGGAGGCCATTTGATTACATTGAACTCATTGTTATGTTCAAGAAACCAGTCTGAGATTATTTGTGCTTTATGACATGGCGTGGTAGCCGAAAGTAGTCATCAGAAGATGGGTACACTGCGATCATAAAGGGATGTACTTGGTCAGCAACAATACTCAGGTAGGCTGTGGCGTTTACACAATGGTACCAAAGGGCATAAAGTGTGCCAAGAAAATATACCTGACACCATTACACCATTACCACCAGCCTGAACCGTTGATACAACGCAGGATGTTTATCCATGTTTTCATGTTGTTGACTCCAAATTCTGACCAGACCATCCGAATGTTGCAGCAGAAATTGAGAGTCATCAGACCAAGCAACGTTTTCCCAATCTTCTGTTGTTCAATTTTGGTGAGCCTATGCGAATTGTCAGCTCAGTTTTCTAATCTTCCACATCTACAGTACATGCCTAAATGCATTGAGTTTCTGCCATGGGATTGGCTGATTAGAAATTTGCGTTTACAAGCAGTTTGACAGTTGTACCTAATAAAGTGGCCGGTGAGTGTACGCCTTTATATTTTCTTACTATGTATGTGGGTTTTGTTTGGTACCTTGATTTTTTTCTGCTTAATTTTGTACATATATTGGTGAAACTGGGACACTGTATAAATATTTTACACTGGACATTATTTTCGACACTTGGAAATTAATACCACCTTCTATTTTACACCTTTTACACCTCACTTCCAGATCAGGCCATATATACACACACACACACACAAACATTACTGTATATACACATATGGGGATATCCAAAGAAAATTTCTTACCCCGAAGTAGTTGTAGAATGGGGCTTTGGGCTGTCGCTGAGATACGTATTGACTTCTACAGCTCTGCGCCTTTGGTTCCTGCTCTTGACCTGCTGCTCAGCATTGGTGTTTTTGGTGTAACTGTGGGCTGAGGGCCACTGGTCTAAAGCTGAGGAGCCTCTCTGCCACCCGTGAGCCGTCTGCTGCAGGAGCTCCTCATCTGGGTCAGCTGCAAAAACACATTCAGGGAGTACAATGATAAAGATAATTTAATTTAATCTTTATTTAAATAATCTTTATTTTTTTCATCTTTATTTCTATAGTGATTTTACAATGTAGATTGTGACAAAGCAGCTTAACATAGACGATTATAGTAAGTTGAAACAGTCAGTGTGTCAGTCTAGTTTTACGTTTAAGTTCAGTTTATTTCAGTTTAGTGAGGTTTCATTTTCACTGCTGAAAGTCCAAACGTTGAAGAGCAAATCCATCGTTGCGCAGCTCCACAAGTCCCGAACCATGCAAGCCAGTGGCGACACCAGTTTCACCCAAAACTGATTTACTCAACCTTTACTTGTAACAAACTTGTTTGAGTTTCTTTTGTCTATTGAACACAAAAGAAGATATTTAATGCCTGTAACCATTGACCGCTGTAGTATTTGTTTTTCCTACTTTCTTCAAAATATCTTCTTTTGTGTTCAACAGAAAACAGAAACTCAAAGGTTTGGAACCACTTGAAGAAGATCAAAGGGTGAGGCAACTTTCAATTTTGGATGCAAAGTTTTAATCCTTTGAGTGGATTTTAAAGTTGTTAATGTGTTGTGGTGCCTCACCTTGATGTCTCACCCTCCTCTGCCTCTCAGGCGATCTCCTCTCGTGGGTCTCTTTGGTGGTGTGATGAGGTTTTCGTGAAGACACTCCATCAACAAAATAAGCTGTATGGGGCCGGAGGTCACACTTGTCCTGTACAGTTTCAAAAGATTAAAGTGTGTCATCAAAATCACACCGTGCTTTTTGGTTTACATTCTTTAGAGAAGTGGTTAAACGTACTGGCAGAAACAAATCATGAATGATTCAAAACTGATTGGATCTAAGCATAAGGGAAAGTGTGCGTATATTCAAGTGAATTTGAATGTACAAGCCAAATTGCAAAACAATAACATAAATGTGTTCTCCCAATGTTTTGGAGCACAGATTGAATTTGAATTGTAAGGAGTGCCCATTTTGTGAACCAGACATAAAATTATTGGAGCATGTATTTCATTTCTGAAATTGTCAAAATTGTCAAATTGTCCTGCTATTACAATTTTTTTTTTTTTTTGCCATTTTAAAAAGTTTGCAAAACAAAATGTAGAAGGATTTTGTTTAACACTACAATGAAAAAATGGTGCTCTTTTTTGCAATATAAGTTTATTTTAAAAAATACCATTTAAATAAATTTAAATACTATCAAAATGTATTGTTATTCATTTGTATTAATCATAAAATGTTATTATTTTGTCTGTAGGGATTTTTCATTACATTTAAGAAACTGCTGTTTTTGCAAAACATTTTTTTCCTAATGTTTACTAATTAACTACATCTTGTAATTTGTTGCTCATTTAGTGGGATAAAGGCAAAATCCCTCAAGTAAGTGGAGTATTTCATTTATGAAAACTTGAAAAGCATTTTTCTGATAATATTTATAAGAATCTTGAAAAATATTTTATACTTTAAAATCCCAACAATTTTCCTGCCATTTAAAAATGAAATGGTGCCATTTCACACAAATAGATAGATTTTGTAACAAAATGTCCTTCAATGAACTGATTTCCATAAAGTATTCTTTAAATATTCACCCTTTGAATTTTATATTTATTTATTTGTATTTATTGAAAAAAACAAAACCACATACATAGTTTCTTACTTTTATGTATTGTTTCTTGTAGCTGATCAACTGCTTCAGCACTTTTTAACCCTTTTAAACCTGCATTTAATCTTGGGTAAAAGGAACATTTAACAGTTGTAAATTTAAATTGTAAATTGAACTTTAAGGGCACCTATTTTACTACTTTCAAGATTTAAAATAAGTATTTTGCATCTCCAAAATGTGTTTATAAAGTTTCACATTATTAATAATACATCATATTTAAAATACCCATCAGATTGTTTATTATACCTTTGTGTACACAGGAATTTTGAGCTTTTTTGACTTTGTAGCCGTTTTAGTGCCTGAGCCAAAGAGATCGCACACTATTGCTATGATGGGTGTAGCTTCTCCTGCTGTGTCTCACGCATAAGCAGCACAGTGAAGAATGAAGCCGATCTCGCTTACTACAGTAAGAACTATCCGAGCAGTTATTTGATGTATTAGTTGTGGAGGTAATTCAAGCCTAGCTACAACGACGAGTCACACACAATGTCAATATAAAGTTTGTGCCCGCGCCTGCACATTTAGCACATTTAGCTTTGCAAGGCAATTGTGACAGGATACACATTAA
This sequence comes from Danio rerio, assembly GCF_052040795.2. Taxonomy (NCBI): domain Eukaryota; kingdom Metazoa; phylum Chordata; class Actinopteri; order Cypriniformes; family Danionidae; genus Danio; species Danio rerio. Next base: position 29,819,402 of record NC_141025.1, on the reverse strand, counting down.
TATCCACTGCTGTATAAATATCTGTTATTTTAATGTAAAAAATCAACCTGACTTAAGTCCACAAACCAGGATTGAAACATCTTCTTTTATAATTTTACTGACATGCAGCTGTGGTGATAAATTACAGCAATTTTACTGTCTTTATTACAAACATGCACTGTTTTAACTTGTAAAATTCGTTCTTGAGGTGCTGCTGGTCACAGAGAGCTGAACAGATCATTTAATCCCAGTTGCTTTGCGAACATCTTGTCTTGTGGACATGATTATACATGTTACTACAGAGACATGTTAGTAAGCAGCTGTCAATCAATTCGGTGGGCGGAGAAACTGCCCTCTTAGGTCACGTTGCGGTGGGCGTCAAAATGGGAGGGATTTGGATCCTATATTTATTGTCAGAACATTTTTAAGAGACTTATTGTCTTTCTATCTCTCCAATATGACTGTGAACACACTAGATGATTTTCATTATAAGTGCCCTTTAAAAACACTTTATTCTATAGCATGTAAAACTATTTAATGACTGCTACAAATTGGAGGAAAGAAAAGCACAGGTTGTCTTACCTGGTGGTGAAAGAGTACATTCTCCTCCAAGGCAACGCCACAAAACTCACAAGGAATGAGCACATCACCCTCAACTGGGCTGGAGGAGGAACTGTAGGAAATTGGAGAAACGGAGAGAGGCAGAGTGGGTGGACTGGGTGTTCGAGGAGGAATGACATGGCTAGTCCCTTGAGGGATGATGTCTTCATATTGGAGAGAAGGAACTTGTTTACTGAAGGAAGCGATAGCAGAGGCTGGACTGCAGCCGGTCTGGAAGACAAAAACAGAATATTTACTTCACGCCAAAAATCCCAAAACAAGCGACTCTGAAAACACAGCCCTCTTGTACAGCCCCAGAAAGCGGAGACGAATCTGATCAGGGTTCGGCCTGTGGGAGAACCTAGAGGGCTGAAATTCGAGGAGGTTCCCATGGAAACAAAACACCACATTGTGAAACAATAGAGACCTGACAAGAACGAATGGAGTGGGAGATTCAACATCAGGGCTGACATTACAAAAGCCTGCTGTGAAAAACATGGCTTATGTTGTACTCTGTTAGCGTAGACATGTAAAGGCACTCTAAAGAATCGACTCTAGAGGCACCACTGTCCAGCTCCATAGAGACACAAGAGGCTTAAATATCAAGCCAAGAGGGAGTTTAAGCTGATGGGATAATTGAGACCTCATCACTTACCTGGTGTAAGATGAGGTCCTCCTCTGGAAAGAGCTCTTCACAGAACTCACAAGGCAGCATGATGTTTGAGGAAGGGCTTTGGCCCAGGTTTGTGTGGGTTTTAGGGGGAGCTGTGGTGCAGTTCTTGCTGGTGTTGGAGGAGAGCTGGGAAGTGAGATTGCTATGGGCTGGAGTCCTTCCCATGCGTTGGTCCCATACATCAGTCCACACACCCTCTTGTCGGGGGTCCTCCAAGTCACCTTCAGTCTGCAGGCTGAGGGCCAGCATGTAGTCCAGACTGGACGACTCGTAGTCTGGCAGTTGTCCCAGAGACCACAGCAGGCTGTTGTTGTTGTTCCCGAGCTCCGTTTCCTGATCCAGCACTGAGGAAATGAGCAGAGTGAAAGGTTAGTTTCCCCTCGAGCATCCTGCAAAATCCCAGACAAAGCTCCTATAATATTCTGGTGTAGGTTTGAAACAAATTCAAAACCTATTGTTTATTGTAGGGATAAACTGCTATTGCATTTTGCCTACACAATATTCAGAATATTAGCTTTCAAATTGTTCACTTTCTCACAACGTACAGTATTTACACCACATGAGCGGCATTAAACAGTTTCTGTAAAGAGTCTGTGGAGTGACTATGACCAAAGTCCCTTTAAGGCAAGGTATTTCACTCGGCAGCCATCTTTGAAACTCCTCTCAAGCAGTATGCTTGGGCATTCTGTCTGAATGAGGAAACATCAAATTCTCCAAAACTGCTTGCCAAGCTTACCATTGGATTTCATATAAGAAATCACCAATAAAATTAAACAACATCCGTCTCTTTAGTTTCATTTCTAAACGTCTAATCACATAAAATCTGCAGAAATTCACGTCTGGTCCGAACCCCTCCCCCGGAATATCTTCAGTCTATAGTGATCGATGATTGGCTCCTGTACAAGAAGGCGGGTTTTATCCGTCATATAGCGATCGATAATTGGCTACTGTACTAGAAGGTGGACTTTATTCACTATAGTGACCATTACACTTTACCCTATTCAAAAAGATGTGAGTGACATGTCTTGTGTGTTCTATAGTCTTTGCTGTAACGTAGGAGATAAAAATGGATACTTTTTGTTTTGATTATTTTGTGAATGAAGTTGTTAAACAAATGCTGGTTCTCGCCACTTTCTTCCCACAATGAGTGTGAGTTTTAACCATTGTTATAGCAGCAGCATCCCACGCATTTCCAGAGTAAACGCCGGCAAAGAAACCTCACATAGTGGAGCATAGAAACCAAACTGCCAACTAAATTTCAGAAGTGTTATTGCAATGTAACGCAGACAGAAAGCAGAAGTATAAATGCTCACAATGACATTGACTAAGTGCAGGGGATGCGCCCTGGGTACAGGGATAGCTTGTCGATGATGGATAATTTGTGCTTTGGAGAGATCTTCTGGAGCATGCGACTCAACTCCTTGCTTAAGCTCTTGTTCTGTCCAGACTGGACTATTGTAATGCACTCCTGGCAGGCCTTTTAGTCATTATTGTCAACTGATCTAAAATGTGGCAGCAAGAGTGGAAGTTAAAGAAAAGACTGCAGGTCATAGCTCTGTTCATCAGTTTGCACTAGTTGCCAACTGGCACTCACAAACGTCACATTAAGCCATTGACGTTTGCTTATAATACAACAACTGGCTGTGATACCTTTTAACTAAATTCACTACTTCAGACCTCTGTCTACTGCAGAAGCTTCTATTCTGCTCATGAGGTGCCAGCCAAAGAGCCATAAAATCACTTTTACCTTAACTGTTCTCTGCTGGTGGAATGACCAGCCTAACTTGACCCAAGCAGCTGGATCTCGCAATTTTCACATTATTTTCTAATTCCGTTCATTCATTCAAATTTTGTGTTAAAATGCTGTGCTTGACTAACTGAGACTTGTCACAGCAACTACATATTGTTGGTCTTAATGCTTCTATTTTCCTCATTTGTAAGTCGCTCTGGATAAAAAAAAAGTCTGCAAAGCAGTTAAAGCAGATGTATGGCTTTTTTGTAGGAAAATTAAGGCTGCTCTGTGGCATCCTAAAATTCTTTATACAGGCACAATGCAGCATAAAAAGCAAGGCATTTGCTTTGACCCACCTTAGTACCTAGTATAACAGCATGCAATTATGTTTAATAGCATTTCCGCAACCCATGGCTGTATAAAAGACATCAGGTTGTGAGTTCAGAAGTTGTTCTGTGGCAACTTTGCTATGAAAAACTGATATGGCAGAAATAAGCATACACAATTAAAGCTATAGATTAAGATAGAGTCTAGTATATGCAGATAACCAATATATCATGAATTTTACTCTAAATGTTGTTTCTAAATAATTAATAAAACAAGATGAATAATACATACAATAAGCAAATTCATTGTTCCTCGTTTCTGTGTTTCTCCTGGTTCCTCCTCTCACTGTTCCTCTGGTACTGTTATGCAGTCTGTCCTCAATGGGTCGTGGTGGGCCTCTGCGGTCTGCTGCCCCGGTGTTGTTGTTATTATGGCTCCTCTCCTGGGCCCTCAATAGGTTATGGATGGAATGTGTCTCAAACCATGCTCCAGGAGACTGGGGCCCTGCCCTGCTACTGTGCCTCTCCTCAGGTGGAGTCAGACTTCCGCACAGGGCTGGATGGATGTGTTGTTCTCTCAGCATAACATTGCACTTGCAGACGGGACAGGGCTCGGTGCGGGTCCCGCAGTACTCCTCATGCTCTTTAGCTTGAAAGGAGGCCAGCTCTAGATCACAGAACTGACATGGGACCAGTCGATGACTGCATTCTGACCTCTGAGAGGAACAAGAAGTTGTTAAATCTACAGAAGTCATTAATGAAAACATAAGAATAGCTGTTCATAATGCACAATGGTACCTGGTGGGTCTCCAAGAACCTTTTTTCTATTTTTAATCCACATTTGCACTGTTCCTGTAAAAAGAGAGGATAAGATTGGTAATTAGCAACCTATAATAAAGGAAAACGTTTTGAATATGGTTAACAATATTAATATCATGCTATTTGAAACAAGTCATAAAGTACTTGTCAAAATTAGAAACCTTAATGGGATAGTTCATTCAAATTATGCAATCATTTACTGGGTTTACTTGTTTTAAACCTTTATTTTTTATTCTTGTTAAGCGCAAAAAAGAAATTTTGAAAATTATAAATAATAAAGCTGGAAACCTGTAGCCATTGAATTCTGTAGTATATTTTTGTCCAAAATAAAATAGAAGTCAATAGATACAGGTTTTCAGTTTTTTAAAATATCTTATTTTGTGTTTAACAGAAGAAAGAAACTCATTAAAGTTTGTATCAAAAATAATATAAAACTAAAATTATGAAATATTTGCATTTAAAATCAGTGTTTTTTGTAGATAGATTTTAAAATGTATTCTTTTGATTCTTGTGACTAGAAATCACTGTAATATGCTGATTATTTATTATTGGTGCTGAACCATGATCAATGATTCTTCTTATTATAATCAAGGTTTAATTTTTCTATGGATTATTTTTGTGGAAACTGATGCATTTTACTTTTCAAGATTTTGGAAGAATAGAAAGTTCAAAATAACGGCACTGATATGAATTTAAAATATATATCACATTAATAAATTTCTTTATTTTTTACTGTAAATGTTATTTTAAATAATATTGCATAATATTACTGTTTTCATTTTGTTGATCCAATAATGCAGACTTGTGAGCAAAAGTAAATTTCTTTTAAATTTTTATTTGTACTGATTTTAATGGCATAAAATAAGAATAGCAATAATCTTTTCTTCACTATACATTAATTCATTTTCCTTTGGCTTAGTCACTTAATTCATCAGATGTCGCCGCAGTGGAATAAACTGCTAACTTATTAAGCATATTTTTTATGCAGCAGCTGCCCTACCACCTTCAAACTCATACACTGTGGCCAATTTAGTTGATTTCATTCACCTGTACCGCATGTCTTTGGTCTGTGGGGGAAACCGGAGCATCCTGAGGAAACCATGGCAAACATGGGGAGAACATGCAAACTTCACACAAAAATGCCAACTAATCCAGCCGGGACTCACACCAGCAACCTTCTTGCTGTGAGGTGACTGAAGTGCTATAACCACTAAGCCACCGCATCACCCTCCTTCACTATTGTAAAGTATATTCTACTAAAATCGCTTAAGAACTAAAATGTAGGGCAATTCTGGTTTTTGTAAGGAATTGATCGGATCATTGTTCAGGGAGGGAATATTGTGCCACCCTTGTATAGCTGCAGCATTCATCAGAGAATCATCAGTCATTGCAAGGCGGAGTTTAAAGCTATAATAGACAACGATTAGCACTCCACCAATTAAATACATGGATTAAAAAATCCATGCTTATTTTGAAGAATATATTTATTAAGAATATTATTATTTTGGGAGCTACTTTTCTCTGTTATTGGATATGATGAATCGCCCAGGTACTGGACTACTCTGCAGAGATCAACCCAAAATAACTAAAATACTTTGAATATAAACACTTATCATAGGCTCACCATAGAGATTAAAGCTTTTAATAAGAAATTTAGATTACAAATTATAATGGCACATGATGAAAATATTTTCAAGTCTCTAAAATATTTTATCTTTTCAAGCATAAAAATATAAAACAAATGTTGTGTCCTCCTAAATGAATATCTATTTTTGGATAAAGGGTAAGTAAACTTTTATTATATAATTTTATTTATTTATAAAATAAATAACACTAAACCGGGGATGCCCAAACTCGGTCCTAGAGGGCTGGTGTCCTGCATAGTTCACTTCCTTCGACACACCTGCTTGAAGTTTCTAGTATACCGAAAAAGAGCTTGATTAGATGGTTCAGGTGTGTCTAACTGGGGTTAGAACTAAATTTTGCAACACTCTTCTTGGGGATATTAAGACATATCAAATCAATTAATCCTACATCATGGCTTGACTTTACCTCTGCATGGTCCATCTCTTTGTGCTGCACAAGCTCAGCATGAGGAAAAGGCTCCTGGCACACTTCACACAGAGCAATGTTCCTCCGACAGTGAATCTCATGTGTTGTAAAGTTGGCTTCTGGAATGTTATGCTTGCTACAGACAGAGAGCATAAGGTAGTGATCCTTAAACACTCCCATTGCTATTAAGACCTTGACTTCGTGATAACTCTGAAGGAATTGTCCCAGAAAGCATAACCGAAAGTAGCATTAGATGTGAAACCGAAACTACAAAACATCATTATTTATGGGCTAGTTCACCTAAAAACAAAATTACTTATTGAGTTTAAAGTTACAAAACCTGTATGAAAATAATTATCTGATGCAAGATAATGCATTATAGCATTATTAACGTTATATTACAATTGCTATAGCTGGAGAATGACGAAGTCAGTGACACCACTTTCATTTGTAATGACGTTATAGGCTAAGAATGAAAATGAAAGTGAAATGAACACCAAGGAGTCCCTCAGCCAAACATCCCCCTTTGTGCTAAACTGAAAAAGGATTTGGGTGAGTACATTATGACTTTATTTTATTTAGTGAATTAATCCATTCTTACCAATTACTGCAAAATTGTGTGTTTTCTTCGGCCATTCTGTGAGAAGAAAGCAATAATTAATCGAGTTCTTTATCTCATGAAACAGTTTCGTGCATTTGTTATGTTAACTATTAATATTTAAACAGGGGAAAATCACCGAAGTTAAGCAAACATTATTTCTCTACTAGGTGACTTTTAAAGTCCACTCTGTCCGTATAAACTGAACAGACTGATGGCAATGGTATTGTAGTTATTTAAAAACTAACGTAAACACTGAGACTGTATACAGTTATTGTGTATAGTTATATTTCCTACAGACACGTTAGGATTAGACATACTAACGTTAGCCTACACTCTTACCTTTTTTATGGCTGAAGCTTGTTAGCAACCACCTGAAGCTGCAGAAGTAAACTCTTCGCTAGTACAGTTCGTCCTTGTTCTCGGAAATATTTATGGATATCAAACCAGTCAACTGTATTCTGTCCACATATTAGGCACAATAGCAGCTTTAAAGTCTACGTGGTTTAATCTAAATTTCCGGGCTGCCATAGCGAAAAGTGTCCATTGCTGGTGAGCTGTAACGCTCCAGTAGCGCTTGGTCATATGACTCGAGTCATTAGACACTGTATATCTACACAGAAAATAGTAATATACTAATAGCGACCAGAGGTAGATCTGTGTTGAGTACCGCTGTTCAGCTTTCGTTTCATGACACAGTAATGTACACTATCAGCAATAGGCGGTCTCCGCGAAAACAGCAACACTGACAGATGGTGACGGAGATATTGTTATGGATATTTTCAAAATAAAAGGGGAAGATGCTCCGACAAAACATCGCAAATAATCATGAATCAACAATAAGGTTAAGTGGCTCTGTGGTGTGGCAAAATATGATGCATGTGTATTTGTCGAATTATTTTTCATTTCTAGATGTGTCCAATTAAAAAGAATTATAGATTACAAAAATATGTTTATATAATGCATTTATTTAAAGTACAATTCGTGATTTTTATTAAAAAATGCCAAATTTGCAAGCAACCATTTGAATAAGAGCAGTACAGCACCGTACTGTTTTTGTTTGTTCAATTAAAATAGTTTAACCTTTACTAATGCATTATTAAAATCCAAATGTATGCTTGTTAGCATTAGTTAATGCAATGTGAGTTACCATGATCTAACAATAAACAACTTTATTTCCATTAACTAATGTTAACAAAAATGAATATATACTGTAATAAATGTACTGTTCATTGTTTGTGTTAGTAAATACTATAGTTAACTAATACAACCTTAACCAAAAAGTGAGTCCAAACTGCTATAGCCATTGACATTCATGGTATGAGAAAAATATGGATATCAGTGGTTTCCCCAAAAGCAAGTTCATATTATAAATATTACATTTACAACACTAATCGAAAATTCATTCAATTTTACCCTTTGAATAGATTTTTTTTTTTTTTTTGAGTTGCACCAATAATAAATCAGGGCACTCTAGTATTCTGTAATACTTTGTAATAAAGTACATTCTTAACTGTTTTTTTTTTTTTTTTTTTTTCTGGAAAACAATTGTCGGAATGTTTTGTTTAATAAGGAACACAAAAACAGGAAAAAAAATAATAATAAATATAAATAAATAAATATATATAAATTCTACTCGGAGTGAACTGAATGGATTTTTTGTTGAACATAGAAAAAGATATTATGGAAAAAGAAGCTATGACAAAACAAAACTTTTCTTTTTGGGTGAACTATTCCTTTAAGATGGATACATTGTGTCCTGTAAATTGATATATTTAATGCACCTCATGCTTTATTTTCCCAGTTGTGCATATTTTTTTATGACTAATTTCTCAAAAACTATAAGCAGCCTTGTGTCACAATGTGTGCTTTAAATTTAAATTAGTTTGTGCATCAAAGTGGCTTTTTTAAAATAAAAAATAAATATAAGAAAAGAGCATACTGCAGCTAATAAAATGTGACATAATTTATAATAATATTTAATATGAATATTTAGCAGTCCTGATATGGATTTTGATACTTGTATCACAGGAGGATAAAAATGCTTATTTTAAGCATTTTAAATACAAAATACTGTTTTAAGGGCAATACGGTGGCTCAGTGGTTAGCACTGTTGCCTCACTGCAAGAAGGTTGCTGGTTTGAGTCCCGGCAGGGGCAGTTGGTATTTCTGTGTGGAGTTTGTATGTTCTTCCCGTGTTCGTGTGGGTTTTCTCCAGATGCTCCAGATTCCCCCAAAGTCCAAAGACTTAGGCTACAGGTAAATTTAATAAACTAAATTGGTGGTAGTATGTGCATGAATGTGTTTGGATGTTTCCCAGTGCTGGGTTGCAGCTGGAAGGGTTTCCGCTGTGTAAAACATATGCTGGATAAGTTGGCGGTTCATTCCGCTGTGGTGACCCCTGATGAATAAAGGGACAAAGCTGAAGTAAAATTAATGAATGCAGTTTTAATAACAAATTACTTATGTTTAATTTTTTTCCACACAGAGAAATGATAGAAACAGGGAAAGCGTCATTATATTTGCTTAGTGTTATAAACGTATTATAATGCATATTAAATAATATAAAGTATTTATTATTAAGTAATATCAAATCAGTTGCTTAAGTTAAACAGGCCACCTCCTATTGTATGTAAAAATAAAGTTGCATTACACTTTTGTTTTGATGCTTGCAAAACGCCTTGTGTTTTGGACTCAAATCTCTAACACAGCCAGGAGACTTTTATTCTGTGTTTTAACATGTTGAAGTGTCTTGCTTCACAAAACAGTTATGTTGTCGTCATGATTATCAGCAGCAACAGCCCCCTCTAGTGGATGGACGCTACAATCCATGAAAAGCTGGCAAAAACACGACGCCTGTCGTTACGTTACTCACATTTCGGAGCAAAACTATAAATAATATTGACAATAATAATAAATTATGGTCATACTTATGACTGCACACGACGAGAACGCTGAATGTATTTGATACAATGTTTCACAGCACTGCAGGAGGTTTTATAATGTTCGTTGGACAATAATATGGTAGGACATGTGGTGTTTTAAAACGTTATAATATTTATAAGTATTGCAATTAATAAGAGACCCCCAACAACAGCAAACGTACCACGCAGTTACAGTGAGACTTTTATTAAGACGGTCTTGCATTGTGTCCTGTGTCACGTCTGTCTGTCACGCCTGTGTAAACAGTTCACCTTATGTTTATTTAGACTCGTCTAACTACATATATTACGCTGGTCATAGTATGTAACACAATTTAAGAGCATGTGTTTGCAACCCCTTGTAGTGAAATGTGTAGAAAGATCCGCGTCTCTTCTCCGGAGCCTGGTCACATGCGCGCTCGGGAATAATGGCTGCACAGGAACCCTCACCACCATCTTCATTAGAAGGCAACAAACCTGGCTTTCCCAAGAAAATACTCGCCAACAAGCTGGAGGACAAGCATCTGTGCAATATCTGCCTGAAAATCCTTAGGAGACCGTTTCAGGCGCAGTGCGGACATCGTTTCTGTTCGTATTGTTTTAATAAAGCAGTGAGGTAAGCGGCATTCAGTCCTGATGGCCCACCTGACACGACAACTACAAAAGATGAACACGACCTGTCAGGCCTCCCGTGCCATTTTACAACATGTTTTATGGGTTATACGAGCAGTAAAACTATGTTTTATGTCGGGGAACATAAATAAATGCAGGCTGTCAGGTTGTGTTCGGCTTCTTGTTTAGCTGTAAACTACAATAGCCAGACTGTTGTCAGGATGAACACTTCTCTTATTGTATGTGTCTTTTGTATTTATTAGCGAGTTTGGCTTTTTGTGCTTGTCTATAATGAAAGCTCTTCTTTTCTCTCGCAGCTCCGGACCACAGAAATGCAGTGCCTGCATAAAAGAGGACATATTTGAAGAGCCAACATCAATTTTGAAACAGGGCTGTGTAAGTATTTGTTATATTACACAGTCAGATTTTAATTATAGTGCTGCTTATTATTGAAAGCAAATGCATTGAAATGCAGATGCCATTATAATTGAATATCAATAAATATGTCATTATAGTTTTTAAAAAAAATCTTCCTGTTACAAATGAGTAGTTTATTGTTTTCATTATCAATAATATTGTTATTATTACTCTTATATCTTTTTTTAGTATTGACGGTGGCGGCTAATATAAAGTTCCTTAACAATTCGAAAAAAAAAAAATGTTTTACCAAATATACAAACAAACTTCTTTTATTTACTTCTACACAGTAACTTTTGCAACAATGTTTGCAGAAGTTGTGGCTTCTTTGGTTATTTTTGAGAAGTATAAAGACAAGTTTTATTACTTTTTGTTTTACTTGAAGCACTAATAGAAATTTTTAAATGTAATTATAAGCTTTAATGGACTTACCCTTCATTGTATGGGTAAAATGATTTTCATTAAATGCATAAAAGGTCTTAATATATTTTTAACCATTAAAACAGTTAATTTTTTTTAATAACTGATTTTGTAGCTATATGGATTGATTAGATAATGCAGCTTAATAGATCAATAATGAATTCTCTTGCTTTTGATAACTATTGAAGTTTTAATAATCATTCTGATTAAATAGAATACAGTGTTCTGTACTACAGCTATAGTGATAACACATAGGAGCATTGCAGTCTCTTTAAAAAAGTAAAAACAAAGACTTTATTCCAGATTGATATAGTCATTGACATCAAAATAGTTTGAAAATTGTGAAATCTTAAACATGTGAAACAATATTGAGTTTACCTAGCTATGATGCCTTCTGCTACTGAGAAACCTTGAAATGTGAAAAGGGTCTAAAGAATTAAGCAGATTTCTTATTTATTTATTTATTTTTTGGATCTTTTTTTTTTTCACTGTATGGAAAAGGATGACTTTATTTTTTTCCCATACAATAAAATCATGAAGAGATCAATAATACAATTCATCTGTTTTATATTACATTAATCTTTGTCTTTTTAAAAATGTACTTATCTGAATTCTAGGAAGCACGTTATGAAAAAAAGTATGTTTTTTTTTTTACATTTAAAGCTTCTTTACACCAAGCATAACTACTATTAATATGTATTTTCAAGTCTTGCTTTTTTATTAAATAAAGATAAAAAGGTCTGTACCACTGTTGTAATTATGAAAAAAAAAACAGAGGTATAATATAATTGAAATCACTTTTAATTTTATTTTTCTTGAATGGGTAATGATAATAAAACATTTATAGGCAATCACATTATAACTTAAAAGCTCTAAAGCAATGAAAGCAGGCATTATAACCTGCATTACTGAAAGTGGGATCTTCTTTCAACTCTATGTGTAATTTCTTTTAGGCTTTTCCTGATAATGCTGCTAAGAGAGAAGTTGAAGCTCTTGAAGCTGTTTGTATCAATGAGGAGTGCAGCTGGACAGGCACCATCAAAGAATACGAGGTACTGCATGTCCCTTCCCTGCTTTTAAAAAAAAAAGTGCTTGCTACTTTGCTGTCTAGCGGTTTGGCAGACTGATATTCCAGGCTGAGCAGCTGAAAATTCCCCACTGAAGCCAAATGTATACTTGGCATACAGTATGTGCTCAGTTGAATACACCCAGTCTTCATTAAAGTATGCTTCATTTTGAAAGTATGTGCAAATACAGGCACTCGACACATTCTTTCATTTTCCTTCAGCGTAGTCCCTTTATTCATCCGGGGTTACACAGCGGAATGAACCCCCAACTTACCCAGCATGTGTTTTACTCAGTGGATACTAGGGTTGGGCATCTAAGCTATAATGCCGATCCGATACGCATCTCGATACAAAGAATACGATCCGATATATTAGCGATACATTTGTGACATATTGCGATGCAACACGATACGATTCACACCCATATCACGATACGATGCGATATTTCAGCACTAACTAATTAGATCAAGTTTATGAGATGATGTGAAAGAGGATGCTGTGCCATTGAATGAGTTTGATTATTTATAAACCAAGCAAAACCAAGACTTTTTTTTACAAACTGGCTTTTCTCTCAGAGCCAGAGTGTCAGTTTACAGTAGAGGGCCATTTTAGAACCTATAGCACATATTATTTAAGTATTTTCAAGATAAACAGAATGTATAAGTGCAATATATATTTAAAAAATATGTATATATTTGCACTCTTTCAACATAAATAAAATTAGCATTGCACAACAAGAATTGTGATTTAACTTTTCAACTATGAAAACAAGTTTTACAAAGATATATTTTGCCACTGATTATTCAAAACTTAAGGTTGTGAACTAGCAGTGTTATGCTGCTTTGAAACATCACTGTCACTGTAAACAACAGGCTAATAAAAAATATAACAAACCAGCAATCTTCTTGCTGTGAGGTGGTCAAACTACCCACTGTGCCACCGTGACACCCAATTATTTTTATCATTATTATTATTAATACTATTATTATTATAATTAAATAAAAATTAACAGGAGGAGGTGTTTAAAACCTTCGTTCTCCGTGACACTAGGCTGAATATCTTTGCAGATGAACAATGCAATAGCATTCGTTATTGGCGTAGAGCGAGCAGAACTGTTGCGCATGGAAAAAAAAAACTTGCAATGCTTTTCTCACCACTTTTGGAGCTGGTTGAAGCAGTGCGAAAGCCGGGGATGCAGAAACACTGGAAGATGCTTCCACAACAACACCGTGGCGCCGCTTCAAGTGAGATATCAGATTAGTCATACTGCCCGCGTATTTTACAGATGCGCGGCACATTTTGCAAATTGCATCTGTCCTGTCATGTCGTCCATCCTTAAATCCGTAATGTTGCTTGCCATACTTTAGATTTAAAATGGGGAATAAAATGTTTGTTTTGCTTCTCGCGCTTTCTGAGGGCGCTTCACTAGCTTCATCCGCACACCTGATACACTGAGTTGTAGTGTGTGCACATCCGCAAATCCGTTGCTAAGGCTTACTTTATGTAGGTCGATTAAATTATGCGCCAAAAACAGGTTGACAACACTTGTTAATAAATAAAAAATACATTCTATATTAAAAATATAAGCTGTATCTCGGAAAAATCGATGCATCTCGCAAAAACCGATGCATCTCGATTTGCTTCCAAAATTTCATTCATCCTCTGCTGCTCAACCGATGCACTCGCATCGTGAACGCGCATAACCGGGTATCGATACATATCGGTTAATCTTCCCATCCCTAGTGGATACCCTTCCAGCTGCAACCCAGTACTCGGAAACACCAATACACTCTCGCATTTACACACATACACTACGACCGATTTAGATTATTCAATTCACCTATAGTGCATATCTTTGGACTGAGGGGGAAACCAGAGCAACCGGAGGAAACCCACGTGAACACGGCGAGAACAAGCAAACTTCACACAGAAATGCCAACTGGTGCAGCCGGGACTCAAACCAGCGACCTTCTTGCTTTGAGGCGACAGTGCTAACCACAGAGCTGCCCTCACTCGACACATGAACACTATAAAAATTCATTATTGTTCGGTGTCTGTGACTTGAAAATAATAAGAGAATTATTATTTATTTTTTTGTCATTTAGAAATTAAATTTTGTACATTGTTCATCAACCCCACACACACACAACAAAGATAGGTGAAAACATTCATTGAGATGAACATAAATTAACCAAATATGATGTTTTGCTCTGTCATTTGCCCTAATAGCAAGAGTAAAAAATCATGTTTTTGTGAGTTAATAATAAAATAAATAAATACAAAAAAATATGTTGAATACGCATAAGAAAGATTTTCTGTCACTTCATCTGGTGTATTAGGAACTTTTCTTGAAGTAGCATTGACTGTTTTATTTTATTTTACTTGTGAATTAATGACAAGGTAACAAAACACAAGTGTTGTGTGTGTATTTATATATATTTTTTAGAGATTTAATAAAATATATTTAAAAAATATATTTTTGACAGTTAATGCGAGAATGTGTCACCTCAGTCTGTGAAAGGGGTCTATTGTTCCTGCCATTTTCAGTGATGTGCAGTTATTGTTGTACTGTCTCCCTGTTTCTTTTTTGACTGTGAAACAACCAGTTCTGCGCAGAAACATTTTAAAGCATAGTTGTGAGCTGTGTGCATTGTATGTGTTGCTTCCAAAACCTTTATGTGCATGTACAGTAAGTACATCCAGTTTTAATGATGTAAATGTATCTTGCACTTTATGCTAACTCTTGAAAACTCTTTAAGGGGCCGATCACACCAAACGCGATTTTTGAGTTGGGAGGCGCCTTTTTTGAGTAATTTACTAATTCCTGTGAGCATTTTGCGTGCCTCTCGTTTAACCGTCTGCTCTGCCTTGCGATTTTGCTTTTGCTTGCAGTGCGCTTGCAAGTCAACTCTTATCGTAAAAAGCGTGTTACATCAGTTGTGTCTTTTTCCTTCTCCAATCAAATGAAAGCAGAGGCGGGGTTTCTGTTGAGGCGCCTGCAGTGTTTGTGTTGTCAAGACAACAACTGAGACTTTTGAAGATGGAGGAGAGACTTGTGGTTGCTGTTTTGAGTTATCTGGAGCTGTGTGACTTTACAAATCTTGAATATCATCATAATATTATTAAATATTAAATTACATTAATATCAACAGCAACACACTCACACAATACACAGCTGATTTAGTCGTTGCCTAGCATCATAAAGCGCATCACGCTTCTTTTTTTCTTGTCAACAAAAAAGGCAGAGTGGCTCCTTGAGTTTTTGGTGTGTTTAGTCCATAAGAAATCTAATTTACATGACTGGGAGATCAACTAATACTAGCAAACCTTAGCAGCAAAACTAGTTTTTAACAGCGTTGTTTGACAATTTGCATGGACACCATCTTAATGGCTTTTTTTCCCTAATCTCTTATAGGCAAACCATGAGGGTAAATGTGACTTCAGGATCCTGCCCTGCCCATCATGCAAAGAGCTTTTAAGAGCCAACGAACTTGAACGTCACAATGAGAGAGAATGCCCAGAGCGGACCCTAAATTGTAAATACTGCAAGGAGCCTTTTCATTTTAAAAACATTAAGGTAAGACATTACATGAAGTTTGAAAAGTGTACCACTAAAACATTTGGCCTAATTCACAAAATCAAACTCTTTTAGATTTGTTGGGTTTTTTCATGCTGTATGGATGCCCAGTGACATGATATATACTCATCGTATCTGTAAACTGATGCAGTAAATTTAATTAACTAGAGCTCTTAAGGTTAATTCTCTAAAGGACGCTAGTTTTCATGTATTTGAAGCTTTACTTATTGTCAACAGAATGTCTAAAGGGAAACATCAGAATAAACTGCCACTGTTTTTTAGGCCCATGATGAGATCTGCCCTAAATACCCAATGATTTGTGAAGGCTGTGCCAAGAAAAAAATTCCCAGAGAGAAAGTAAGTAAATGCTATTTAGGCCATTTACATGTTGTTTTAATGTTATGTCACAAAGTCAACTTAAACAAATGTTTTTCAGTCATTTTCATAAATATTTCTTTCTACAGTATGTGGACCACATTAAACTGTGCACCAAATTCAGAACACCCTGCAGATTTCATGTTGTCGGCTGTGATATGACGGTAGGCAAACTCTTTCAATATATAGTTCACGTTCAGTTTATTCAACAGCTGCTTTTAGCATCAAGCTTTCCAAGTTCTTGTAAATGGAATGTGATAAGTGATATGTTAATTGAAACAAATCAGCAATGGAGACTTACCCACAATCATACTGAACAAGCAGACGTGTCTGCAAAAGGAGTTCTAACAGAATGAATCTTTGAATGCCAAAGCCCACGTTTAAACATAAGTCCCATTATCATCCAGTATATTAAAGAAATTGGAATCAGAATTGGTGAAATGTCAAGTTATCTGATATGTTGACATATTATTTGATAAGTTGTATGTACTATTTTGAATTAAGATACAAGCAAGTTGTATATTACAATGTGTTGAAAAGGCCTTATTAGAAATACTGCTGAATAGTGATGAAACACCAGAATTTCAGTACTGCAACTTTTTTGGTAGAGCTGGGCAATATGACAAATCTCATATTACGGTAGAAGGTACTAATGTCTTAATAGCGATTTATATTACAATTCTGTGAATTCAGTCAGTTAATAATTTATTTATAGACCTTTTTCATGGCTGCTGCATGGAGTGCGCCATAGCGACCAGCGTCTTCCGGTAGAATGCTAAAAACTTCCGTTTACAGCGTGTACAACTGGTAATTTGCGCTCCGAAAATGGGTTTCAAATAACGTTTTTAATGGATAACAGAGTGTTTTTGTGACACACAACTTAGAAATGTGTCTGTTAAAGCCGTTATAATCTGTCACATGTGGTTCAAGCGCGTCAGAAATATGAGAAAAACGTTCTCCTAATTCACGTGTCTGCCGTCAGAAATACACACACACACACACACACACACACACACACACACACACACACACACACACACACACACACACACACACACACACACACACACACACACACACACACACACAGAGAGAGAGAGCAAACCAGAGTACTGGCATGAAACTTAACAGGTATGAAAGTCGTGCTATTTACAAAAATGACCAATAAAAGTCTGTTATTGATACTCTGTTGGCTGATTTGCTGTTCATTCTAATCGCGAGCCGTTTGTGTTTTATTTCGTGTGTTGTTTTTACCACGGGTTTGTGTTTTTCTGTCATATCGAAATGACACGCCTATATTTTCACTTTGTCACTGTTATTAAATCAGTGTGTCAGTGGCACAGTACAGGCTACGTGTGTGTGTCAAACATTTTGCTGAATTACATTTGTTTGGGCTGGTTATATATTTGAAATAAAGAGAAAATGTTGACTTTAGCGATGACAAGGCTTCATTTAAACTGCAGAGGATGCCGTCTGACAACGAGTGAAAAATGTCTCACAGCAGCTGTTTTCCATCCTATTAGATCGCATTTCTTTTAATGATCAGTCCAGGAGATGATGCTGATGGACAACAGTATTAGTTCAAAGAGGATAAAAGCAGGAAAAATAGATTAAAACTATTGTTTCAAAGCTGTCCAAATGTGACTGTTTACACGCATTAGCTGCCGACTGGAAGTTCTTCGCATTCTCCTTGCGCATACACGCAAAGCATAATGGGTAATTTTGCGTTCCAAGAAAAAGGTCTTTAGACGACATGTAATATATATTTAAATATATTGCTTACTCTATAACTTTAATACAAATTTTTCATTTAGTGTAGAAATTTAAAATAAAAATTAATAAATTATAAAAACCCTTTTAAAAAATGATTACAGGTTCAACATAGAAATAAAATATTTTTAAATAAAATGCGGAGATTAAATACAAGATTGCAACCTTATTACAATGCTGTTATTGTTCAGTTTGCATCGCAAACATCGTAATGGTGTGTAAAATTTTGCTTATTTAAATAAAGAAAAAGTCTTACTGTAAGCAATGTATTTTGTGATGCCATTAAATAAATGGTAAAGCATAATATGAAATTATAGGTTTTTTTATTTTGACAATATCATAAACATAGTCAACATTTTAAGTGGATCAAAAACCCTAAAACTATTGAACACACCCGACCTCTTGGGACAATTTTAAACTTTTTGATTACTTAAAATTTTGACTACTTTATATCAGAATATTGCACAGCCATATTTTTTTGGAATGCCTGAATTATATTGGTATGTGAGAGGTTTTTATCTGGACAAACCTTAAATACTAAAGATTTATTTATGGATGAAGCATTCAAAAAGTTTTTATAAAGTTATTTTTCTTTTTTAAGTGTTTTGTATTTGTTCTATTTACAAAAATAATTGTTTGTGCATTCTGTTTGTGATGTTAAATATGTCTAAAATGTAAAGCCAATGAATCTGATATGGCAGTAAACATAAATATAAACTGCTTATCCTATAGGTGGAGAAGGAGAAGATCCACGATCACGAACAAGCCTGTTCCTACGAGCACTTAAACCTCCTCCTGCACTTCATCATGGGCATCAAGGTGAACTTGGAGAGTCTGCAGCCTCAGAGTCTGGAGCTGGCCAGCCATAAGATCCACGAGCTGCATCAGTCTCTGCGGGAGCTGGAGCTCAAGATGGGCCAGCTGTGTGGAGCAGGGGCTTCCGTGCAGGGGGCCTGTGCACTGCCGCCGCCACCACCGCCAGCTCCGACGCTGGGTACGTCTTTCACCCCTTTACCTACTGCCGTCGGGGCAGCTCTGGAGTTGCAGCTGCACAGTGAGAAAACCAAAGTGGTGGAGCTCAGCCGTCGCTGTCAGGAGCTGGAGCTGAAAGTTAATACCTTTGAGAACATCGTCTGCGTGCTTAACCGTGAGATGGAGCGCTCCGCTACTACCATGGAGGCGTATAATCGTCAACATCGGCTTGACCAGGACAAGATTGAGATACTCAACAACAAGGTAATGCAGGATAAAATGTCCTAAATTTAAAATTTTTTTTATTTTTTTAAAAAAAAGAGACATTATGTTGAAAAAAGTACATGTATATAACTAATAAATTTTATCCATTATGGTCTTTAAAAGATCTTCAAAAGTTTTACATTTAATTTGATGAATCTCAAGCAGTTTTTTATTTATTTTTTTTGGTGTGAAGCAGATAATTCTTGTTTTCCCCCCAGAAATGTTTGATTCAGTACTGGATGTTTGTGCAGGTACGGCAGTTGGAGAGGACGGTAGGCCTTAGGGATCTCTCCATCGTGGAGATGGAGGCTAAGATGAGGGAGATGTCTGCTGCCACCTATGATGGTGTCTTTGTATGGAAGATCTCAGACTTCTCGAAGAAAAGACAGGATGCTGTAGCTGGACGAGCGCCTGCTATGTTCTCCCCTGGTACTTTTACTTGTTTAATTTTCTGTATGTTTTTGTAATATTTAGTAATATTGTGAGTAAAGCCCTCTAAAATCCAATTTATTTTTGACCAAATTCCATTTTATTTAATTTAAAATTTTAGTAATCAAAAAGCTTGTCTGATTAATTGAAATAAAAAAAAAAAATTACAGTTCACAATTTACAATTGCAAATATAGAATTTTAAAACTCTATGGCATGCATTTTTTCCTTAAAGTACATTTTACATTCTGATTAATGATTGCATTACACTAATACTAATGTGAGTGTGTAAAAAAAAAACTAAAAAAATTATATATATATATATATATATATATATATATATATATATATATATATATATATATATATATATATATATATATATATATATATATATATATATGTATGTATGTGTGTGTGTGTAAGTTAATGTATTGTTACTACTGCTTTAAGTACAGTTGTATTAGGTCATTTTTCCTGTATTTTCCATTAAGCTCAATTAACTTGGCCTGTTGTCTTTTGCAGCATTTTATACAAGCAAATACGGCTATAAGATGTGTTTGCGCATCTACCTGAATGGGGATGGGACAGGACGTGGCACTCATTTGTCTCTGTTCTTCGTGGTGATGAGGGGACACAGTGATGCCTTGCTCAAGTGGCCTTTCAATCAGAAGGTCAGTCAGATCAATAAATGAGATTGTGTTTCTGACAGGATTTAAGATGTTAAAATTATCACATTGCAAAAAATACCACCATTCTAAAGTCTGGGGTCTTTAAAATTGAGTTTGAAACAGTCAGGGTGATTTCATGAATGTCAAAATTAAGACTTTGATCAAAGAGTAAATCTAAACCTCTGCAACACCTGCATGATAACAACAGGTGATTCTCCATTTGGCAAAGACATCAATTAAAACTGAAAAGGGTCTGCTCTTAATTGTGTAAATGTTAGACATGAAACGTTGCAAGTTCCATTCAAGCAATCAAGTCCTTTTTCACAGTTTTTTAAAGTCCAAATCATGTTTGTTGGAAAGCAAAGAGAAGCACATAATATCAGGATTATAATTGGTCAGATTGGCTGTCAGTCAAACTCTTGATGAAGGATTAATTGATAATTTAAACAACATCCTGATTGTTTATTTATTCAACATCCTGATGATGATCTAATATCCTGATGATGTTTTTTTTTCTTCTATACCAACTTGCGTCACAGCCTTTGAATGAATAGATGTGATTATGAAATAGTCTACAGTACATACATGTTGCTAAAATTGGATTTGATTTGGTCTGTAGAAGGCTTAAATATGGATTTGGTGCTCAAAAGTTGTTCACGATTCGTCAGTGGTTAGCACAGCTTTTATTTAAAATAGAAATGTATTTCCTGTCTTTTAAATTTAATGTGTACTTAATAAGTACATCAATGTTTTAAAAAAGAAATCTTACCGTGCATTCACGCTTCATTCTCAATGCTTGACCGAGGGCGTCTCTGAAGTTGAAGCTGACGAGATCATCATAGCAGTGTCAGCTAATGAAATTAGTCCGCAATTGGCTACTGTCTGAGCTGGTGTATTTGCATTCAACGATCTGATTGGCTGATGCGTACATTGGCGCTTGAAAAGTTGAGAAATTCCCAACTTTTGCAGTGAGCAACGCCACTGAAGCTGCGCCAATGGATCCACAATGCAGTTTGGCAGTGGCTGATGTCACCTATTCAAAGTGAATGGGAAGCATTGACGCTGACTCCCCGTTTGAATGAGGTGTTACTGAGCCCCGAACGCTTCTTAAATTTCAGCTACAATGTTTCCTCTTGGATTTTTTCCAGCTGTGGTGGCAGACCCTGTTGGGCCTTTTACACAGACCTACCAACTACCTATGGCATTATTTCAATGACAAATGTTTTGAGCGTAGTATTTACAAGTCGAGATCGCATTTATGTAATACGAGCATGTGAATCTCTGTGCTCGAGCTCCGTTTTCCTCTGTTCGTGCACAAAACTTCCTGCACGCCCTTAAATATACGCTGCTCAAGTGCAGATTTTACTTATGCGCACTTAAATAGACCCTACTTAAGTGTGATTTAGTGTGTTTATGTAATGTGTCTCTAACATTTATTAGACTTTCTAGGAATATTAATGAATGCCTCCAATAGACCTACTAAGCGGCATTAATGCTACCTAAAGTTAAGTGAAACCTCTATAAACTCCAGCAAGATAAAGTCATTGTATGCAGAGCCATAGACCTCTAGAAAATATAATTATGGAAACTGTGTTCATCTTAGCTGAAAGCTACGTTGTGTTTGCAAGCGCACGCATCATAGACCTGTCAGTCAGTCAGCTTGTCACCTTAAAGGGTTAAACAAATAGCGCACAGAACTACTACAGCAACAGAAAAGTTGGCGCTGTTATAACTCGCTTACATTTTAATGTGTTTTGGTGTGATTATAACCCGCTATAAAAAAACCCCCAAAAAAATAACAACTGAATGTTTTGAATGAGAAGCTGTTGTTGCGGATACTTGCAGCATGAATGTTGCAATTTCCATTCCCTCTGTATTTTTGTGTCATCCTTAGTTTACCTTCCCCTGAATGCTCAATGACTTGCTTCAGTTTTGTCATCTATTCATACCAGCTCGAACGCAGATCTCGGATGTAATTTCAAAATTTCATCCAACACCTTGATTCCTCAGGTCACCCTCATGTTGCTGGATCAGAACAACAGGGAGCACATCATTGATGCCTTCCGGCCAGACATTTCCTCTTCCTCCTTCCAGAGGCCTGTGAGTGACATGAACATTGCGAGCGGCTGCCCCCTCTTCTGCCCGCTCTCCAAACTAGACTCCAAGAACTCCTACATCCGGGATGACACCATCTTCATCAAGGCCATCGTTGACCTCACAGGCCTTTAAGGTGTCAGATGTTGCTGCTTCACCATGCTCTTCTCTCTCCAGCCTGTAGTGGTTCCTGTGCAGTACTTTTTTTGTTGTTGTTTTCCTGAGGCCTGTTCCCTCAGCCTGAGCTCTTTGCCGTGCTTGCGCGAGCCCAAAGAGACTATGGTACCCGGTGCAATATTGCGCCGGGGGTGATGCCACTCTGCATTATGTACCAAAATCGTTCCCAGAGTTTGTGCAGTTCCACTGTAAAATAGTTACCCTTTGGGAACCTCTCCCTCTCTCGTAGTGGGATAGCTGTCAGCTGTGATTGTAACGTATCTACTTGCCTGTGCCATAGATGTGGCACCTTGCCTTTTATACAGATTGAGAAGACTTGCTCCATAAGAAAGACATCATTTCATTTCTACACGCTCTGCTTGTGTCGCGCTCACTATTTGGGTATTTTTTTCCTTTCTTTAGTGTTTGAGCTACTTGTAAGTGAATGTTTCGTGCGTAGACAGACACAGAGTCACCCTAATGAATGATGTCAATGCATTCATTTCGCGACTGCGTAGTTAACTTGCTTCATACGCAATCGACAGTCTTCTGACATTCCCTTTTTAAGCATAGTGTGCCTCGAATGTTTCTCGTTTCCATTGGTTCTCTGTAGTGGTGGACATTGCTTGAATTCCCAAAGTCCAAAGCGCAGAAATTGGCTGTTGATTACCTGCTTGAGGAGTTTGTGTGTGTGCGTGCGCGTGATGTTTTTGGGCCTTCGTTTCCATTTTTGGTGTTCTTTGGTGTATTAGTTTGCATGTTGGATCTGTGGAAGATACATTCAAGTTAGCAGCAGACCAGGTTTGCACCCTGAGCCTGAGAATCGAAGGCAGTTTCATTGTAAAATCGCTGTCGAAGAAAATGACTAAATCACGCTGGTGTCAAAAATCGCCCAGTTTATTTCTTTGGACCTCAAATGTCTCATCAGTCGACGTGGTGATTCGCGAATAAAAGATAGCCTAAAGGTAGTGTTAAGTAGGACAGGTAATCTCGTGTGCTTTATCGTGACGTGGAAAGGCAGATGTTCGTTAGCATTTTGATGTTCTCCTGTGTTTTTGGGTGTTCTGTTGATATTGTGCTGCTTTGGGCAAACATAATGGATGCTGTTAAAACTATATGACTTGCTTCGGACCGTGCCGATCAGTATAAGCCAAGCAGGTGTAGTCAGTGATTCCTGTCGTCTTTATCCCAGAAAGACTGTGGGGTTTGCGTTCTGTAAATGTGCTAGAAATCGAAGAATGTGATTTGTTACGCCATTTTGAAGTAGCCTCAGTCCTTAATATACAGACAGTTCAGTGCGTTCGGCCGTGAGACTTTTCCTCTTTTTATTTGCAACCAGAGAAGGCATTACTAAATATATACAATGCATAACTCCTACATAAGGGCTTTTAGTATACAGTACGTCTTCCATGTGAGCTTTTCAGTCTGCTTATTTTCGGAAACGGAGTCTGAGATGCTTTTTTTAAAGATGCCTTCACGCTAACAAAGCACCTGGACCCAGCCTATTTTCAAACCATTTCCCACAGATATCGAAACCTCTCTGTGCATGAGATGTTTTGATAGAGAAGAGAAAAAGAACATATTGTAAATTATTGGTTTACTTTGTAGACCAACACTTTATTTGTATTGTTTTACCTTTTTTTATCTGTCAATTGAGATGCAGTATATGATGATAAATGTGAGTGTGGTATATTGTTTTAAGTATAAATAGATAAACTATACAGTGTACACGGTTTTGCGACTGGTGTAGCTGTGGATATAACAAATACAAATATACATATAGATATGCATATATACGTATATATATATATACATAGAGAGAGATATATTTATATATTAATAGAGTTATATATCAATAATAAATGTACTATTTCCTGTTGGGATGGTTTCAAAATGTGTTCGGGCTCATTCTGGGCTTTGATAAGTTCTCTTTCACTTTGGCAGCATCCTCTGAGAGAATGAGACTTAGAAAAATCTTCTGGTTTTTCCTCCCTCTCTCTCTCAAGAGCCTGTCTACATGAATAAATCTCACCGCCGTAGATTTCCCAGCTTGCTTTTTGCCCCAATGAGATTTCAAAGTACTTGTGTGAATAGTTCTACAGATGTGACGTGCCTCTGTAGCATAACTGCTTCTATACAAATGCTCTCTTATACATAGCTTTAGCTAAAGTTGCATGTGGCCAGGGTGTTGTACTGTAAATCACATTTAATAACGATATATTCTTTGGGATTTTTTTGGAATACATAGCGTTTTTATTTAGCTATTTTGAGCAGCTGTCACATGATTTAATAGTAGTATAGTAGTAGTGCACACATTTTAGCTTGTGCAATTATACAAGTGTCCTTCCTGTTCTTGAGTGTGAAATCTGCTGTTTGCATTCACTCGATCTGGGCTCATATTCATACGCTGAATAGGCGACTCGGAAAAGCTTGACCTTAAGTGGCTGAGAGCCCCTTTATCTGTAACAAATAATACATTAACTGATTCTGACTTGCTTTTTATTTTTGGATATAAGCATACGCTACACTAGAAATGTGCTATTTTTTAAGTTTTTGCATACCGTTGTTGAGATTAAAAACTCACTGAAATAATAATAGTTTATGGAATCCAGGACTGATTTTTGTTTCCCTCCTCCTCCTTTAGCTGACTGAGATTTGTATACCTTTTTATTTTCTGAGGTTGCATTTCATAGAGGTTGCTTTAATAATCAAACTTTCTACGTAACTTTGTATGCCTTTCTCATGGTGTCTCAGTGCCACTAATCTTCCTGATTCTGTTTTACAGAGCTAGAGATGTTACTGTGAAGGCACTGTGGGTTTCTTCCGCAAATTGTGGTAGTCAATGTGCCAAGGAAGGAACCTCTGTGTGATTCATCCGGTGTTATGGTTTAATCTAAAAAAAGCAAACTAAATAAAGTCTTTTCTGTTTCTTCTTTCTCCAGTTTTGTATGCTCAAATGTAATCATACGCATGACCACATGGGGGCGCTCACACACCATTAACTCTTATGCACTGCAATAGATTATAGATATACGAGTTGCGCTTGGTGTAGAATAATTTTATGTTAACTAAAGTGATTATTTATTACATTTCAACGATTAAATTAATGAATTTACGTTTCCAATTGCGTTTCTCAATCTCCATTCTATGATGAGCAAGCCAGTTATAGGCTTGCAATAAAAGGACTTAGGCTGATGGATTTCACAGAGTGCTCTTGAGTTCAGGGTTTCCCTGCTGGACTGAGAGGGTGATGTCTGAGCAATGGCACTTTCAGCCAGTCCCGCGTCTCCCACATCACTTGAATTTTAGTGGAGGCACAGCTGAAAGTGGTTTGTTTTATCTGGTTAAATAAGTATTCAGCTGAAATTCCTGTTGGTGATATAATCACTAAATGCTTTTGTTGTTCATTTGCTTACGGAACAAATATAGAAGATCTTTGTTAATCTCCAGACATGTATAGAAAAGATTTTAAAGATAGCCAGTCATGAAGACTAATAGATTATATGGAAAATGTGCTTTATGAATGAAAGCACTACACAATCTTTCACTGGTCTTTTGTTTATGGAGCAGTTCATGGTATATTATAGTCTGACATTTTTTATATTGCCTAAGAGGGCTTTCCTGTAGGAAATGTGCCTTTTTAAACTACAGTAGTAAATATTTTCACTTCACTTGGTCAAAAACGTAAGTTAATATACAATTTTTTTTATTATTTGTGAGAAATCAGTTGATTAATATTTGAAGAAACTTCTAAGTGCCATATTTTAGGCTCTCCTAAACTGAACATTTTTCTCTATATGTTTCTTTATTTAACCAGATAAAAAACCCATTAAGATCAAGATCTCATTTACAAGGATGACCTGCCCAGGAGGTCCGCAACACATGACTTATAAATAATAATTATAATAATAATAATAATACAATAATAAACAAAAAGTAAAGATATTATAAAAAAATAGTTTAGTTCATCAGCTATACCACATTACAATATGTTAAAAACACATACATTGAGAAATGAACTGTTGTTTGTTATAAAGGATAGAGCGAAATGATTTGATTGGGATGAGCTCAGGCGTTATTTGTTTGGACTGAAGAGTATACCAGGATGAGAGGCTAAAGGCTCGCCTCCCCATTTCAGTTTGAAACCGAGGAACAGCTAAACGATAAGATTCACTTAAATGTAGGGCACACTGGCTTTTTTACCTATGAAGAAGGGACCTTGGGTTTAAAGGCACCAGACCCAGAAGAGCCTTGTCGACCACAGTCATCCAGGGAGTGTACCGTCTTACATTCAGAGAAGGCCATTCAGCTTTGGCATATACAGTTCACAATCCTGTATTTATGTTCTTTTATTTCACGTTAAAGGGAATTAAAAGAACTTAATTACCATAAAAGTGGAATTACTCAATGTATACATATAAGAGCCTGAGAAAAATATAGATTTTAGGAGAAAATTTCAGGTAGCATTGAGAAGTTTTTGCATCTGAATTTGTTTTGTTATTGCAAGCTCAGTATATTTTACACACGCTTGCTTCATTGTTTTCCCCCCTGCCATGTTCTGGCATTGATGGGCAAGAGACTGTCCCTCTAAACAGTTTTGAGTTTGGCTTTTTGTCCATGACTTTTCCCCTGGGCAAATCTGGAGCTCTGTATCACAGTTAACAGACCCTAATCTGAGGATTAACAAGGGGGCTTTCCCTCTATCACTGCTTCCTCTCTGTGTGTCGTCAGCAGATAGAAGATGATGGTCCTGAATGAAACAAATCTGTCCAATTCCTTAGGCTTGTCAGGTCAGTAATAATATACATATAATATAGTGAATAATAATATACAGTAAATTATTAGCCCCCTTAAATTATTAGCCCCCTCGTTTTTTTCCCCAAAGATTTTTTTTTTACACATTTCTAAACATAATAGATTTAATAACTCATTTCTAATAACTGATTTATTTTATAATGACATAATGACCATACATATTTTTCAAGACACTTCTATACAGCTTAAAGTGACATTTAAGGGCCTAACTAGGTTAATTAAGTTAACCAGGCAGGTTAGGGCAATTAGGCAAGTTATTGTATAACGATGGTTTGTTCTGTAGACTATCGAGAAAAACAAAAATCAGATTTCAACTGTATCTAAGAGATGAAATTATAGATTATGAAATGAATAATTGTAAGAAAAAAGCAGGCAACTTCTTTCTAATAATAATAATACATTTTATTTATAATGTGCTCTTCTAAAACACAAAGCACTTCAACAACAGAGAAATTAAACATGCAATAAAATACAAGGGTTCAACATGAAACCATTATAAAATATGAATACATTATAATGATTAAGATTTTAAAAATGCAGCCTTAAATAGATGAGTTTTAACATCGTAAAGCTAACTAGTGTGGATAGTGTGTGCATTTCTTACAGGAATAAGGGAGAGCATTCCCTAACCTGGGTGCAGCAACAGAAGGCTCTCTCCCCATTGATTTTTTTTCCCCATTGTGGCTGTTGAGGTGTTGAGAGAATCAGCAGACGGCAGGGAACCAGAAGATGTGTAATGTCACAGATATAGTAAGGAACTGTACCATGTAGAGCTTTAAATGCAAGTGTGAGTGTTTAAAAACAACGAGACTGAACTGGGAGCCAGTGCAAGCCATAAAGCACACCAGTGATGTGCCGACATGGTGTAGTGTGTGTGTGTGAAAATGCAGTTTTGAATGTATTGCAGCATGTTTGATTAATTTGGTGCGTAAACCAACAAAAAGTGCATTACACTAGTCAATCCAAATGCATGAATGTGTCATTCAGCATCAGGCAGATTGAGGTAAGGCTCTTTATCTGCAGTTTTTAATGTGAAAACTTCTTAAGTCCACAATCCTACAAGTTTCTTTAGTTTGTAACCAAAATTTGGGAGAATTTTACCATATTTATCATAAAATTATTAATTCCTTACTACAAGCTGCATTCATTGAAAAGTATGTTAATGTCACATTGTACACATTGGTGTGTAAGTTACAATTATTATTTCATTTAAATCGTGGGTCTCACACTCAATTCCTTGAGGGCCGCAACTCTGTACAGCTTTGCTCCAATCCTAATAAAACACAGCTGATTCAAATAATCAAGGCGCTTAAAAGAATCTCGAACACCTTGATTATTTGGATCAGCTGTGTTTGATTAGGGTTGGAGCAAAACTGCAGAGCTGCGGCCCTCCAGGAATCCAGTTTCGATCAAAATATTAAACAAAAAGTAACAGTATTTAGAATTTAAGATATACAAAAAAAGTAGAACTGTAGAAAGTATAGCACTATATGGAAATGGCAGAATTGTTATGTCCTTGAGCATTTTTGTTGTTTGATATTAATTCTTTTTAATCAAATGCTTAAATTAGTTGAATCTTTATAGATAACAAGTCTATTTGCTTTAATATAAAGTTGACCATTATAATTTGACGTCTATTATTTTACAGTAAATCTCTGAAATTTAATGCCTGTTATTTTAAGGTACATTTCTGTAATGCAACGTCTGTTATTTTACGGTAAATTTATGTAATGAAACGTCTGGTAAATTTCTGCAATGTAATATAAAAGGCTAAAAGTAATCTACCGTTTGAAGTATCAGTTACAAGACACAGAGGTATATGTCAAACAGCAGCATTTTTAACCAAATTACCTCTATTGGGATGCATTTTGTAATGCTTGAATGTAATAACTTGAAGTATAGTGGGTTTGTTGTTTTGTCATATTTATAATCTACAAAACCGTTAAACCTCAGCTTTAATCTGCTGAGTTCTGTTACATCATCCAACAGAGAGTCTGTTTCCTCTGTAACACACTGATTTCACATCATCTCCGCAGCCCAAAAGGCATTCCCTGTGCTGGGACTTGGGTTACCATTTAGGTATCTATAAAGAACGCATTGACCCACTTGAGAAAACAGAGTCAGACGTTCTCCTGGAGCCCAAAAACTGCTGATTTATCTTAGCAGAAACTGATTACACTTGCCGTTCCACAGGTTTCAGTAAGTATTGCACCTGATGCCAGGATTCATTCAAAGGAACTGCTGTAATGTTTAGAAAAAAAAGTTAATAAAAAGTAAAGCAAGAGATTTCAAAAGCCAACATGCAGTGTGACTAATATGAACCTTTTTCTGTTTTAGTTTTGAACTATTTCTTTTATTCTAGTCATGATTATTATGAGCTAAATATATTTTAAATGTGTTTAAGTGAGAGCTGAAACTGAAGTGAAATTTTTTTTTTTTTTTTTTTGTGGTCTACTAAAATTAAATTGGAGACTAAAATAATTTCAGACTAAAAATGAATAGTGACCAAATGTAAAGAATTCTTCAAAACAAAGTAAGCATTGTAGTAATGATTAATGATTAGGGCCCACTGGGTCTTTCTCAGCCAATTAGTTCAGATTATACTGATCAACAAAAGCCTCATTTGCCTGGATGCTAGAAGCAGTCGGTTTACTTCTGTGTGGCTGCTTCATAAATCTTTTTGGCAGTAATTGGGTTATAAATCTCCATTAATGTATACAAATACTTGTGGCCAGTTTATTCTGGGCCAGTCGTCTCTGTCTCACTTTAATAGTTAACTAACCCCAAAAATCAACTTGACATAATATACTTGCATTCATTACAAACTTTATATACAAGGTGGATAAGGCAAAAGCCAGCGGGGTGTTTTGTGTGTCTCTAAACCTCATAACACATCTATTTTCACAGCAGTTATTTATAAAACTGTTATAACGTATCCCTCTTATAGTTCAGGGTTTTTAACATCCATAAATACAAAAGTCATATTTAGGTTGTCAATAAAAGACAAAAAACTTCACTAAATATCTAGGGGCAGAAAGGTTCTTTTTGCCATGTCTGCGCAACATTTTGTACAAAATCTGCAGATTTATGCAGAATGACTAAGAATATAGTAACTAATACACATGAAAAAAAAGTATTTTAAAGTTTTTATTGCAATCCCCTTTAGAACAACTTGTTTGGTAAACAAATAAAGACAAAATATTACTTTAGAATATGTATTAATATTTGCACCATATTGTATCTGATTAGCAAATTTTCCTCAAATGCTGTGAAAAAAATGCAAGGTTTTGTTATATGTCCTTTTGTAATTTAACAATTTCATTAAATTAAAATAAAGTGATTAAAAGTTTTTATTTTTTATTTTTATTTTTTCAAATATTTGAATAATTTTCAAATATTCACAAACCCTATAACCCTTACCAAGAGTAGAACAAAATATACAATAGTTTAACAGCTGGAAGTTACTTTTGTCTAAAATTACAAGTAATTAGAGAAACATAGCAATGTTAATAAAAATAACAGCAACAGGAAAATTGTGCACAAAAAAAAAAAAAAAAAAATAGGGCATTACTTAATATGTTCAACATAATAAAAAAAGGTGGCATATCCTATAGAATTGTTTACCCGATCCTCTTAAAGAGAATCTAATATTTTCAAGGTAAAGACAAGCCATCATCTCTTTGGTCTACTAAATTAAGTGGGTTGTATAGGGAAACTTTCCATTTAAGCAGAATTCCTCTTTGCGCTAATAAAAAAGCCAAGAATCTTACACTTTGACGCAGATGAGTCTTCTGGGGTGAATCCAAATAATGCCACAAGTGGTTCCGGCTCTATATTAGAGCATAACAGAAAGGGTATGGAATATTGATCTCCAAATGTTTTCTAATTTAGGGCAAATTCAAAATGTGTGCATTAAAGTACCGTCAGTGCCCTGACATCTATAGGCATGGGACAATAACCATTTTAATGTGTGTGTGTGTGCATGTATGTATGTATGTGTATATATATATATATATATATATATATATATATATATATATATATATATATATATATATATATATATATATATATATATCTCCACATATACATATATAATAATATTTGTGTGAAAAATAACACAAAAAAAAAATATATATATATATATATATATATATATATATATATATATATATATATATATATATATATATATATATATATATATATAATATTTTGTTTTTATGTTTTAAGAACAACAGTATCTCCAGCAGAAAACATATCCAAATATGTCGTTTATGTAATGATATCTGTGTTCTTGAACTAATAGGTCTTGACAGTAAAAGTTAATGAATCATTTAATTATCTGACGTGTTTACTGATCTAACCTATTTTAAATGTTTCTCAAAATAAAATATATTGTTTAAAGGGGAAAAGGATTTTTGTTTTTTACCCAGACATTTAAAAAGAATATATTTTAGAGCAGTAATAACGATACTGTGAAACTGTGATATTTTTATTTAAGGTTATTATTTCGTCAGAATCTTATACCAGCCCATGCCTACGTCTATCATTTAAATTTTTAAACAGTTGACATAATTGTTACTAACCAAAATCAAACGAAAAAATTCAGTCCTAAAAATATGTGAGATACTGTGACACTTTGAACTGTAACATGAACTTAGTAGGGCGAAGCAGTGGCGCAATAGGTAGTGCTGTCGCCTCACAGCAAGAAGGTCGCTGGTTCGAGCCTCGGCTCAGTTGGCATTTCTGTGTGGAGTTTGCATGTTCTCCCTGTGTTTGCGTGGGTTTTCTCCCGGTGCTCCGGTTTCCCCCACAGTCCAAAAGACATGCAGTAAAGGTGAATTGGGTAGGCTAAATTGTCCGTAGTGTATGAGTGTGTGTGTGGATGTTTCTCAGAGATGGGTTGCGGCTGGAAGGGCATCCGCTGCGTAAAAACTTGCTGGATAAGTTGGCGGTTCATACCGCTGTGGCGACCACAGAATTATAAAGGGACTAAGCCGACAAGAAAAAGAATGAATGAATGAATGAACTTAGTAACAGTATTATACAGCATTTATTATATCATAAGTGACACTTTAACTATAATGGACTATTCAAATTTTAAATTACCAAGGATGAGTAAATTAATGTACTGTTCATTGTTTATGTTAGTAAACAAAGCAAAGTAAGCAAAGGTTGGTTGCCTAACCTAGAATTGTCAACCATTTTTAAAAAAAAATTGTATCCATAGTTCTACAAGAAGTAATTGTATCATACCCACATAAAAACTGACCCAAACATAACTTGTGTATGTAATAATATAAACAGTTTATATGCGAAAGCCTCTAAATGCTGTCAGAAATTTTCCTTTAAAATTAGCATTTTGATCAAGCTTCTATGTTCTGTAAAATCACTTTTATGGCAAAGAATAAGTAACCTTCCTGGTCTTTAAAGTGAAATAACTCAACATAAATAAAGGGGGATGAGAATAATGTTTATTTTTAATCGAACTCTCAGACAGCATTAAGAGGTTTTTGCATCTAAACTGTTTTTAATAATTCTACCTCTTAAAAAAAGTTTTTGTGGATAATAAAACCTTTACTAAGTTTTTATATATATATATATATATATATATATATATATTATTTTTTTTTTATTTTTATTTTTTCATTTTAACGTGTGTCTTCAGAAGCCTAAATGAACGCACATGCATTGTGATGGTTAACGTGAGTGTAAAGCATCACACAGGCAGGGCTCTGAAAGGTAACGGCAAGTTTATGGTTCACAATGGAGAAAGATTGAATGTTCTTATGGGAAAGGTAACTGGACGGGATGGATCTTCCTGCTGAGAGAACAGGTTCTGTGCTAAAGGAGTCACGCTGAGACTGACTGGGGTTTTTTCTAAGCCTTTTCCCACATGGAGGTTTCCATGCCTTTGATGACTGCATTAAAATGTCTCTGACGGCAGCACATGTATGTTCGATGGAAAAAGTGTGTACTATAATCATGGCCTTTCCTGTAATTCATCTACACTGGCAATGGAACTTTGTCAGAAACACAGCCTCAAAATTACGAATATGTTATTACATGTATGGTTGAGTCACTTTATTTAGAATATCAGCCTTTTTTTAAAGCATTCTAGAGTGACAAACAATGAATTGTTTCCAGTCATTTGTGTGAAATGAGAGATGTTATAGTTTGTTGGTAACGTTTGTGTCAGCATCTTAAAACTGTAGGAGGTCGTCTTCAGGGGAAAAGCTATCCACTAAACCCCCGGGAGATGATCTTTTCATGTGGCGGACCTCCAGATCTCATGCATTCTTCTTGGCTGACTTCACTTCCATGACTGCTTCCAGTCTGCGGCTCTACCTCGTAGCTCTTCAAACAATTTGGTGAGGATTTAAATGAAGCTTTTTTCATCACCCTGCTGGTAATGACCAATGTGGATTGTGATATGGCCATTGCTCCCCAAAAACCTCATTAATCCTTGGAAATAAAACATATAATTAGCTTTTTTCTGCATTCTGTCTATTGTACTAACCATGAATGATATAGTGGTACAAGTGTGAGTAATGAGAATGAATTACTGGAAGCTTTCTACCCAATAGAGGAATGTGTGTGTGTGTCAGAATTTTTTGAAAGATCTGATGTGTTTCTTACTAGTAAATCATAGTAATCATAGTAGTAAATTACTTCACTGGAAATCATTGCCAATCATTACTTGTCAAATGTCAGTAGGAAAATAGCATGTGGTTCAATGTTTTAATATTACAGACCTATGAAAATATAAGTAGGTACATTCTAAGGCATCATCCTAACTGTTGTGAAACCTCATTGGACAGCAGCTCACAAATAATGTTCAAATTGAGTCGCAGTGGATTTCAATCTCCATATTTTTCAGTATGATAACTATTTTCTGTGAGTTTCTTTTTTTTCTAGTGTACTCATAAAGGTTAATGAATCAGAAGTCTCACAAAGTTCAATAAACTATAAAACTATTTGCCTTACAGACCACTGAGTTTGATTACAATGAAAATAAAAGAAATACTAGTTTGAGATGGGGAGGCAGGATAGCGGACCAGAAAGATTAGGTACAACCTGTTTTATGGTTCAACCTTTCATCTCTTTTTGCTTTGTTTCATTTCCTTTCCTTTATTTTTTTTTTGTTTCGTTTCCTTGTTTCATTTTCTTAAGTTTCCTTTTCTTTCTTTTGTTTCATTTTCTTTAGTTTCATTTTCTTTCGTTTTACTTTTGTTTAATTTTTTTTTCATTTTCTTTAGTTTTTCTTTTGTTTCTTTTTTTGTTTCATTTTCTTTTGTTTCATTTTGTTTTATTTTTCTTTTGTTTCATTTCATTTTCTTAAGGTTCCTTTCCTGTTTTTATTTTTTATTTTTCATTTTCTTTCATTTCATTTTCTTTCATTTCATTTTCTTTCATTTAATGTTCTTTCATTTTCTTTTATTTCAATTAGTTTTTTTTTTCTTTTGCTTGATTTTCCTTCCTTTCATTTTCTTGTTTCATTTAGTATTTTTAATGTTGTTTTGTTTTATTTTCTTTCATTTCATTTTCTTTTGTTTCAATTTGTTTTATTCTTTTGTTTGATTTTCAACTCTTTTAATTTCTTTCATTTCCTTGTTTCGTTTTCTTTTGTTTTCTTTAGTTTTTTTCTCTTTGTTTGATTTTCTTTAATTAAATTTTCTTTTGTTTGATTTTCTTTTTTTACTTTCTTTCATTTTATTAAATTTACTTTTCATTTTTTTATTTTTCTTTTGATTCATTTCTTTTGTTGGATTTTGTTTCATTTTGTTTTATTTTATTTTCTTTCTTTGTTTGATTTTATTTCTTGTCAGTTTGTTTCTTTTGATTTTCTTTGATTTTCTTTTGTTTGATTTTCGTTTGTTTCATTTAAGCGGATGTCGTTTAGCTTAAAAATTATAAACAAAATGTACATTTTGAAAAGTATTGAATTAGAATTTTGAGTTGTAAAACAAATCAAAATTCAAAATTGACTGAGTGAAATGTTGAATGTATTTTAATGTGTTGAATGAAGTCAAACTTTGCCTTTTTTGTTTGTATATTACCTCAGATAAATAACCAAGTAAAATGCATTATAAAATAAGCTATACTAAAATAAAGTACAAAAAGACTGCATTGGCAACTTGTTTTCTTTGGTAGCGCACTAGACTTTGGTAACATCTCTACTGGAAGCATTGGACGGTGAATATCTTGTGGCATTTTGTACATTGATGAATATTCATTCAAAAAGTCTAAAGCTAGATTTCATCTCCTCTCTCACAGTATCATCTCTACACATCATTAACCTAGCATGACCAGTAAAAGCAGAAAGTCGGAGGTCAAAGTGGGCCTCTTTAAGGTGCACACCCTAGCTCTCAAGGTCAGAAAATGGTCCAAAGTGGAGAGTAGAGCAGTTTCTCCCAGGGGAGAGTGAGAATCTAATGAC
Organism: Danio rerio; assembly: GCF_052040795.2. Classification (NCBI taxonomy): domain Eukaryota; kingdom Metazoa; phylum Chordata; class Actinopteri; order Cypriniformes; family Danionidae; genus Danio; species Danio rerio. The sequence goes on along the minus strand of NC_141025.1, from coordinate 29,783,621 downwards.
ACCTCAACAGGAGGCTGGATTGGGACATGTTTTTAAAAAGGGGCCCTGAGGTTGTCCAGGTCGTTTCTCTTCTTCCTCTGCTGCATTCTAATTGGACAGGTGGCGACAAGTGGTGTGATACACAACCATATGAAAGGTGAAAGCAAGGTCTGCTCGGTGTGCAGTGGATGGGCATTGCTTGCACACATAAATGCAGTTGGTGATTGCACAATGTTTCCATTGAGCACTTCAGTGATATCAAACATTGGCATCACAATTATGCTACTTTTTCTCCCTTGACCACATTTCAGTATGTACATAACTCACTGAAACCACTAATGATGCTGTTCAAATACAAATAGAGCATAGCAGCATTTCCTCTGTTTTCAAGGAATAGTCTCGACAGAATGCAGATCACGAATTGAACACACACTTAACAGTCTTTAACTACAGTATTTATTTTCTGTAGTGGGAGTTTTGTGAAATCAGTGGTTCCTAGAGCATGTTGAAGACTGTCAGAGAGCAACATTTGGATAATAATTTATGGTGATCCTTTCGATCCTAACTCGTTTTCTACTTTTTACCTCCATCTGGTAACGCCTAAATTTACTAAAGGCACCAGAAACTCCAACAAATCAAAAGAAATTCCTTACAGGAAGGGAGCCATTTGTCATTTTTAAGACTAGAAGCATTGCAAGAAAACTAGCATGCTTATGTGGCAGAGAGAAGTGAATTATGAGGGTATCGAAGATCCCTTGCTTTTCCTTCAGAACGGGCAGCTCACAGGGCTCATGGAAACTCTTCTGTTTCTCTGTATTGATGCTGACTGGCATTAGTGAAGTTGTATTCCAAACCAAGTCTGAACATAAGTTTTGTTTTAGTGTACTATAGTATTACACAAATTATCTGTTTCAGAATCCCCCCCCCCCCCCCCCCCCCAAAAAAAAAAATTGAAAGCATTATAGTCATGACAGAAACACTTATGTTATACTTTCTTTTAGACAGATTTTAATGCTCACTAAATTGGTCTATAATGTGGGCAATTAAATATTATAAATATGAGTTTGTTTTTTTTCCATCTGTTTAATGTACATTTACCATCAAACAACATAAAAGTGTTAAGACTTGTTGCTTGCTTGCTAATACGTATTTTTCTGAAGGTAAAAAAAAATCACAGAAAACTAGCGTTATTCCTTCATGGTGGCCAACACTGCAGTTAAGAACATGCAAAGTAATGTATTACTACTGTATGTAATTATTAGTAATAATGTATCACTACTATTACTATGACATTTTTTGATAATTCAGATAATTGTATGATATAATTTTATGATAATTGGGCTTCACCCGAAATAAATACAATTTATTAACCCTCAGCCTGTGTGGTCTAAGTCAGTGATTCTCAACCACGTGCCTAGAGGACCACCAGCTCTGCACGTTTTTATGTCTCCTTAACCAAACACACCTGATTTAGGTCATCAGCTCATTAGCAGACACTGAAAGACCTGTAATGGGTGTGACAGACACAGGAGTCATTCCAAACAAGCAGTGTTGATGGTCCTTCATTAACGTGGTTAAGAAACACTGGTGTATGTGATTATTTCCTTCAGTAAAACATTAAATAAGATTGAAATGATTCCTAATTGATAATAGTTTTCCTTAACAATATGCATTGCTTCATAAAACTCTCAATTAGGGCTGGGCGAGTCATCGAAAAAGTAATCGAAATCGATAATCAATCTATAATCAATCAAAATTTTCCAGGTAATTTAAAAAAAAATTACTTTCCCTATCGCGTATGGAGTAACGTGACACTGCTCTGTTAAGGCTGATTTATACTTTTGCATCGAACGTATGGGTATGGTCCGGTGCAGCCTTCGTGCGGTCGCATACCCGCACACCTCTCCAAAAATGTGACTACACATCGCATGTTTGCATTACATTGATGATAATTGGAAGCTTTCTCAGAGATGGGTTACGGCTGGAAGGGCATCCGCTGCGTAAAAACGTGCTGGATAAGTTGGCGGTTCATTCCGCTGTGGCAACCTCAGATTAATAAAGGGACTAAGCCGACAAGAAAATGAATGAATAATTGGAAGCTGCGCTAGAGATGCCTTGAGACAGCATATTTTCTAATACAATACAATTATTTACATTAAAATATTTGTTTCAGAAGATTGAAGAAATGCACTGTTTGAGATATTTTTACAGGATATACAAGAGTTATTTAATTTAGAAGAGAGACTGCTTCTTTTCAACAAGAGCATATTACTGTACAAAACTTGTCAGTAAACTACGAGGGAAAAATCATCAAATAAATAAAATAATTGTTTATTAATCGTAATAGAGTTAAAATATTCAATTAATCGAGATTTTGATTTTAGGCCAAATCGCTCAGCCATACTCTCAATGTATCACCAGATGCTGCATGCATTGTGTTTTACTTTTGTTTGTTTGTTTGTTTGTTTGTTTGTTTGTTTGTTTGTTTGTTTGTTTTGCCTCTTTTTTTATTCTCAAAGTGCTGTGAGCCTTTAACATATTATATGATTTACCATGGATCACAATTTAAATCAAAAGTCTTTAATCTTCTACTGAAAACAAAAGTCAACTTCAACTTGGATGGCCTGAGGGCGAGTAAATTTACAGCAGGTTTTCATTTTTGCATGAACTATCCCTAAAGGGCTGTAATTCACACTGCACCAAAAAAACACTTAACAGCAGCAATAGACTGAAAGGTGACACTAGACTCACTCATGGGCATCTAATAGATTACACCAAAATGTCAATATTGAAATAGAAACCTGTCAAACATGCGTTTGCAATGCCTGCTGTTTTAAAAATGCTGTCAGACAAAGATTTTTTTGTTTTATGTGAAGAGTCTGCAAAAAATATTACATTTTTTTTTAAACTATTTTAGATAATTCTTTTTTTGTTGGTGTATTTTTATTGTTATATTTTTTTTATTATAGAAAATTATGTATAAAATATCAAATTGACTTACCTCTCTTCTATTTACCCGAAAGGTGATTATTTTATTGGCATTTAAACATAGTGTATGGTGCATTTACTATGTTTTAGTCATATGCTTTCTAACTAAAACAGTTAACAAATGGCAGTGACATTTAACACTGCCATTCTCCAGAATCAGTCGTTCATTTAAAACCATGCATTACACACCTTGTGGCAAAATACAGAGGCTGTTTCAGAAACTTTCTCTATAGTGTGCATTGAGTCTGACTTTATGAAACATTTCGGACCAACTGGAAACCGACAAGTTTTGGCTTTTACAGTAGACTGATTTATTGACGAGAACCTGAACACCAGGTGCTTGGAATGTATAGCTGGAACACAGCAGTGAAAGATCAACCCGTCCAAGCTCAAAAAATACGGCATTTAGAACATTAGTATATACTTTTTAAAATCTTTGATTGATTTTAATACTATTTAAAAACATGAGTTTGTCACTAGTCCACATGGATGTGTGCTGTTTTTATTAGTTTGCAGCTTTTGAAGTCAGAAAAATGGATTTAAAGTTTGTTGAAGTTTGCCGTCCTTGGGACTTCAAGAGGCTCTTTATTGACTATCAACTCAGTCTTCATCTGATTCTCCTTCCTCAGTGTCCTCGTGCTCCACAATGAATCTATTCTTTGGCGGTTTTATAACCTAGTGAAGGTTTGTGCGGTTAGATGTAGAGGAGGCTGTGTCTCTCAACCCCTTGGATCACCAGGCTTTATTTTCCTTTCAGGAGCGCGGCTACTGTGAGACAGGAGGGCCTCTCAAAAAAGCCTGTGTTTTTCTTGTCAACGGCTACTGTTTTTGTTCGAGGGGCTTGTGTTCTCGCTGATCGAGCATTGCTGACGTGGACAGGCATGGTGCTAAATTAAGAATTTCCCTTCACATGTGCTAAAGCTTGCAAGAAAAAAAAAATTGTGCGCAGAAAGCAGGAACTCAATGTGGCTCTCATTAGGAAGTGTATATGCAGGGGTTTATTGCATGTCTGCAGTGCGCTCAGCTTTTGGCGCAGGCTGTCACACAGATGTTAGCACTTTGTCGCATATTGCCGTCCGTGTTGACTGTGATGTAGCAGCTTGATTGTCATGTTTAACCATCATGAAACATGCTTTGTCTGCACAGCTACTGAGAAACGTATGTATTTGTTGCCTTATGTCCAGGATAGCAAGTAGTTGATGGAAAAATGAAGGGGAACAGGTCACAATCCCAAACCTATGCTCCCATGAGCCTTTACACCACCCACTGTGCCACAGCTCCAACTGCTACTGAGGAAATTGAAGCGGACGTGAAAAACGCACGTCAAAAAGTGGGTCGTTTGGAAATAAGAGGTGTCTGTCTTAAAGGGAGGTAAAAATTTTCAGGACTGTAGCACAGGATGCATGATGTTGTTCCTCCTTTCTGTCAGTTCTCGGGAGGGATGAGGACGGAATGAGGACATGGACTAACAAGGCGAATGGGATGATTAAAGAGCAAAAATATTTAAAAGCAGTTGAAAGTGTTGGTTTTATTCTTCAGAATGGAGATAGGTCTCATTTTAGGTAATGCTAATGCAGTGTTGAGGAAGCTGATTTAAAATGGCTAGTATACTGCAAAAAAATCCTGGTTGCCTTAATTTTTTACGCCGAATCAAATTAACCTTATGAGTCCATTGAACTTATATTATGTTAAACTGACTTAAAACAGCTTGTGTAACTTATAATATTAAGTTACAACATGATTACTCAGTTTAATCAGTTACAATGACCTAAAACATGCTGTCAGGACCAATTTATCATACAATTTTTTACAGTGTATTGTAATAAAATTCTGTAATAAAAAGTAGGCCTAGCTAGCTGTATTTATGTTTAACAGTGAAGAAAATGGCAGGATTTTAGCTTTTTTTTTTTTTTTTTTTTAAGCAAAAGTATCAATAAAAAGTTTTCCATTTAAATAACAGTTGCCATAATATGTTAAATATTGCCAGTAGCACAAATGGTTATATTGTCAGAAAATAAATGTACTGATTATCTGCCATTACGTTATTGATTAATTTTATGGGCAATTCAGTTAAAAACGTTATGAACAAAATTAAAGCATTACTTATTTTTACAAATTTTGCAATATTTTTTTTTTCTCTGTTTTTAATTTCAAGAGATTTAAACTGTTAGCCAGCACTCACTTCTGGGGATTTACACCTACCCAACTTTGAATATTAACAGTTCTTAAACCCTAGTGAGCTACAACTAAAAAAAAATTAGGTATCAATGGAAAAAGACACTTTGAGCTTTACCATGGTCCATCTAGAACAGGGGTGTCCAAACTTTCTCTTAATAAGGGCCAAAAACCAACCTTGATTAGGGGGCCAAAGGTAAATGTAGTTGCCATGGGTAATTTCTCAATTTATTTAATAATATTTAAAAATAACTAGAAAACATTGCTTTATATTAACTAATATAGCATCATTATTTAATATTTTATATTAAACTTAATACAGTAAAAGCAAAAACAATATCATTTACAACAGAATGGAGTTACACTAGTTTTTGCCTTGATTTGCTCGCCGATGTCTTCTGCATAGTCCTCTCTGTTGAGTGACATTGTTTACATTTTTAGAAATCTGATTTCTTTACAACATTTAATTGAAACTTTTAATTTCAGTTAGATTTTTTGTAGCTCAGAAATAAAACAAAAAAGTTGCTTCAAATTGGAAATGACAATCTCTTTTAAAGGCATTTGCCCTAACCATCTCCATCCCTCTCACTCTCTTCTCAGATGAGATGGTCAGCCAAATCAAAGGTGCAATGGGCCAACTTTGGCCCACAGACCCTACTTTGGGCATCTCTGATCTAAAAAGTTTCATGCTAAAAGTGATATAAAGTTATACATTATGAAGTCATGAGAAAGAAAAATTATATTTTTAAATTTTTCTTTTTCAATATACAAACATATGAAATAAGTCATGTGATATCCTAGGAATCTATGCCACGTGTTTGAGTTTATATTTCAAATTTGATGAAGATAGCATGCAAAATAAGATTTCTGTAAAAAGTTTGCTGAGACTATATCGATGTTCTTCTTTCCCTCACCGTCAGAGTCAAAGTCTTAGTTATTTTATTTCGGCTAGAATAAAAGCATAAAAAAAAAAACATTTTAAAGTCAAAATTATTAGCCCCTTTTATGCATTTTTTTTGATAGTCTACAGAACAAACCATTGTTATAAAATAACTTGCCTAATTACCCTAACCTACCTAGTTAACCTAATTAGTTAAGCCTTTAAATGTTACTTTAAGCTGTATAGTCTTGAAAAACATCTAATAAAATATTATTTACTGTCATCATGGCAAAGATAAAAGAAATCAGCTATTTAAAATGAGTTATTAAAACTATTATGTTTAGAAATGTGTTAAAAATGTATTTCTCTGGTAAACAGAAATTGGGGGGAAATACATTTAGGAGGGCTAATAATTCTAACTTCAAATATATAGATATACTTCAACACCTTCTTTTAATTTATAATTATCTTCACTTGTTTCATTCTCCAGACACAGCCAAAAGACAACGTTTCACCTTTTAAACCAACTTTCCACTTTGATCATGTCGCTAACATAGTTTAAAGGGTCATGCACCTGCACGGCACCTGGAGTACATCTGTAAGTTGTGCGGTAGAATGTGTTGCACCAAGATAATGACAGTTATTTGCTGGCTTCACTTCTGTTTGAAGGGTTGAAGTACAGGCATTTAAACGGTAGCATTGAATCGTACTACTGAAGGAGGCTGAGAAAAAATAGAGGAAGGCATAAGTGGTCCCTCTGAAAGAGAGAGAGATGTTGAGAAAAGGCCCAGACACTTCTGCAACATGGTGAACTCGTTTTGCCCCTCTGCTGGATGCGGTAATAGATTGGGGATTTCACAGGCCCAAAGCTGTGAACGCTCCGGCACTAAATTTTGTTTCAGCGACTGAGAAGAAATGGTTTTCGTAGAGGACAGCTCGAGTCAATTTCCCTCCGTCTCCAAAGCCTTGTGGGACTTGTGTGAGGAAAGGGTTTTGTGTGAAACATTTGTTTTTCTTCACCCTGAATCTGAAACCTCAGGATGTTCATCAGTCATCTTCAAAGAAACTGATGAAGTAAAGTCGCAGTATGTAAGCTTCACCACTAGATCAACCAAACAGAATTCACTTTCCTATCTAGCCTTATAGGGGTGCAATGATCAATTTTAGTTGGATTATTGAAGAGCAGTACTGACATGTAAACACTATAATCAAACCATTACTATCAGATAGGACCTTTTGCAGCATTTTGTGACAGGATATCCATACACAGATGGCTGTTTGACACTGTTCTGTGCACCTACCGACTCAGTTAATGACCACAGACAAGGCGTGCGTTATCAAATTCTATTAAAACAACACTTTTCCACCAGCCCTTACTCCATACTAACATCCAATATCTTAGTTTGTCGCAGGGCATGAATGAAATTTTCCTGAATGAAAGTGAAACTGCGGAACTGCTGTTCAAGTCGAAAAATTAAAAATGAAATACACAAAATTAACGTTGAATAACGTGGTGACGCAATGACATTAATCAATCTATGTGCTATAACATGTCAAACGGGATCTTACTGTATTAGATTTCACACTCACAGCAAAATCAGCAGTGTCAATTTAACTCTTAGAGAGTTGATTTCAACACTTTACTGGTGTATATGTAATTCACACTTACCAGAGTTAAATTAACATTTTTGATTGTGTAACAATTTAACTCTGGCTCAAAAGTTAAATATTTCTTTCTTGTTTTATCAGTAATTATCCATATACTTTATAAATGCAATACATACTATGCTAGTCATGCATTATAAAATATAAATATAATGTAATGTAATAAAATATAAATTCTATCCTTATTTACATGTATTTAAATTTGTTTCGAAATGGGATGTGAGCCTTTAACCTCATCATGATTGTTAATGTAGTATTGATGCTTTTTATGATTTACTAATGCTACATTTAATCATTTAAATAGCCACAAGTAACACCTATATGTTAAATTGCTACTTGTAAAGGTCTATAAGGTTTGTAGACAAGCTCTTAACATCTTGAAACAGCCATGTTGATATTTCTACTACCAGTTCTCTTGTTCCGACATTTTCTTGGCTAACGTTTAAGGATATTTTTGGTGACAGAACTGAAAGTAAATGATATGTTTGTGTATCTATGTATGATTGGTTTTCTCATTTTTGTTTTAAAAATGCAATAAATAAATAAATAAATGCTTCCTTAATGCCAAATTTAAAACTTATCTGGAACATATTTTTGGTGCAGAGTTGACAGCAGGGTTTGAGTCTGTTGAAGAACGGTTTAAGAAGACAAAAGCCAAACAAGTAAATACTTTTCTTTTGGTTGCTTTTTTAAAAATTGAGGGTTGGGTTTAGGAAAGGAGGAGGGCAGGTCAATCGCAGCGGCCTCTGGTGGATTTAAGCAAGAAGAGCAGAAATGTAATATCTCAAATAGCTGATTAAACTTGTGGATTGCTGATAACAGCCTTCTGAGCCTACCAGTGGGCGCGAAAGGCCTCTAGCTGATAACCACTGATAGCACCCATTCAATTGACGGATAACATTCGAATTCGCTGAATGAGTAAACCGCTTCAAAA